>NC_142928.1:109230098-109237598 GCF_046866305.1 Octopus bimaculoides
TTGTCTTTCGTCGTTCGTAAAAACAGTTCATATTCCATGCACTCGTACTCCGCATTTTTTGTTGTATACGTTTCGTGACGTCCTGTGCCCACATATGCATATATATATATATATATATATATGCATATATATATATATATATATATATATATATATATATATATATATATATATATATATATATATATATATATATATATATATGCATATATATATATATATATATATATATATATATATATATATATATATATATATATATATATATATATATATATATATATATATATATATATATACATATATATATATATATATATATATATATATATATATATATCTATCTATATATATATATATCTATCTATCTATCTATCTATATATATATATATATATATATATATATATATATATATATATATATATATATATATATATATATATATATACGCATAGATGTAAGTATGTACATATACGTATGCATATATATATATAAAGTCCGTTTTGTTTTTATGTCCCCGTTCATTTTTCTAACGTCCTGTACCTGGATATGCATCTATATATACATGTAGATGTAGGTATGTACATATATGTATGTATACATGCATATGCTTATATATCATTTATATTATATATATATATCGGAGAAGAAAATGGATATAATAACAATGGGAAACTCGTTGTTTTCGCTGGTATGTCTTTAATTAAATAGATAACAAGGAGGAAGAAGCAGAGATGAGAGAAGCATTTACGTAGGTTTCGGTTTACTGGTTTAAGTAAATCTCTTCAGAATGTGAATATAGATAGGTGCATCGGTTAGGATGCGAAAGATAATTGGTAGACATTTGATGGTAATGTAAACAAATTGGTAATTCTTACATTAAATTTTTGTTCTTGCGCTGGTAAATTCGCTGGGCAGAGGTTTGCTTGTGGTAGATTGGTTAGTTTCGTTGGGTAATTAGGGCAGGGTGAGTATTATTTAGGTGCGGGATTCCAAGTTTAATTAAGCACATTTTTTTCGCACGTGTGTATTCCATTTTAGAGCTGGTTACACCAGCGGTGCAGATGAAAGGGGAGTAACTCTAACTGGGGGATAAGGGAGCTAACTCATGGGTTGTTTGAAAATGTGATATTGTTAATAATTGTCTTGTTGCTAGGGTTTAGGAGGTTCTTAGTGCTAGACGGGGTCCTGTGTATATGCAAAGTGTATTATTATGGAATGTTTGGGGCGAGTGGGTTTGCGGGATGACTATTCGTGGGTTTGCGGGATGACTATTCGTGTGTTTAATGTGTTACCCAGTTAATTAGACTTATATAGATGAGTATTCTAGATTGGGGTTATGAAGTCATAGAGGCTTGCATGAAGACAAGAGAGGCTATTCTATCGGTATTTCGAAAATACATAAAGGCCCACATGAAGACAAAAAATTGTTATTCTCAAATTTCCTGTTGAGAAGCGGTTGCTTAGCCGTAAGTATAGCTAGGCGTTCTGATAGGCAGAGATCGCAGCGTCAATTTGCGGTGTTGCAGGAGGTTGTTTTTGTGAGTACACGCCAGTTTAAGCTAAAATCTATTTTTTTGTCCCTAAGTTCCCAAATGTATGCACTTAACCCTGTTGAGTTAGCCTTATTTCTATTTCTGAAGCTGGATAGATGCGTGCTATATCTGAAAGTCATTTGGTTCTTGGTTGCACCTATGTATGATTTCGTCTGGTTGTTTGTGCGGACGTCACATTGGTAAACTAGTTATTAGTCTTACATCTATTTGAGAAATGGCACTTTGTTCTATCCCTACAGCCACATAAATAATTAGGTATATTTACGTCCGTGCTGTATTGTGTGTGTGTGTGGGGGGGGGGGGGGTTAGTATCTTTCTAGTTTCGTAGAAGTTGTCAAGTTTTTTTTATTATTCATTGAGGCTATTATTGTGGCTAAGTTATTAGTCAGACTGTGGCCTATTCTGATTTTATTCCTAAATAGTTTTGTGTATTTATTATTAACGTTTACGTGTTTGTTTATGATTTTCATTAATGAGCGAACTATATTTGATTTGAGGTGCATGGTGTAGGGGATTACGAGCCAGATATTATCACTATTTTGTTTATTTTTAGTGTTTTTCCAAATGTAGAAGCTTCCCTCCTTACCTGGGATTCGTGCGAATTATGGGTGTATGTATATTGGTTATATCTATAGTTATGTTTCACTTTCGTGTTTCTTATATATATATATGAGAGGTATTGGTATCCAGAAGACCCAAGATGGCAGGTAAGGCTATGTAAGTGCTACGGGAGGACTATAGTTAGACTCTCGGTTCGATAATAATCCGAGTGATGAGTCTAATGCGGATCTTGTGTTACCATGTATATGTTAAATAAAATGAAACAACGAAACCAAGGCTGTGTGGAATTTATAATATATTTATAAAGAGAAAGGTAGTCTTACAACTGTTTCTGGGATATTAGGGATATCTCTTCATCAGAGACGATATGAGAGCGTTGACTAGAGGGAAATAGTAGAGTTCAATATAAAGAGTTATTTTGGAAAAGGGTGGATATACGAAGTATAAAGGAAAATAAGAGAATAAAAATAAAAGTAAAAGTATATGTAGGATGTTACAGTTGCAGTTCCATTTTCCTAGGAAAGTGCTGTGTAGAATGGGTAGAAATGCTTTTTGTCCACGGTTTGTAGATTCCGATAGGAGTTCATATTCTGTTATCTCTTCTTTCTATCCCCCCCCCCCCATTCTGAACAACAGAGTGGTAAAAGTAGAAGTAAAACCTTTATAAAACTAGAAATATTAATATTTCTAAGTCTATTTAAAGGAGACTACGGCAGCGGTACTGGATATAAATAGTTATCGCCAAGCCAACATTGCAGTCCCCAAAAAATAGGAGGAATGCTGCCGTTGATTAGCTCCAAGAGGCCATCGCCTCTAGCTAGCTATGTGACACACGAATCTGTGTCCATTATAACCCTCGAACAGGGGAGGTCAGCCGATTCCCTTTGCTGGTCTGAAGACTGCTATTACCCAGCAGATATATCACTTTCTTATCTATTTATATAATATTTGATTTAGAATACGACATACACAATACAAACATACGTACACATATGAATACGAATAGAAGGAGGTAATCGTTTCATACACTCCTTCCAGTAATTGCCGAGTAAAGAACACTAGTTCAACTGTTGTGTACCGAGCTTGAATGCCAACTATACATTATTACCACATCGAGTGATTTGATTTTTTTACTTTATTGAAGACAATTACTTGAAACAGCCTACCGAGCAAACCACAAAGCTGGTAAGGATTTTATTAGAACGATTCATACTTAGTATGTCAGAAAGTTCAGTACTTTAATGCGAAAATAAATGAAGAGAATAGGATGACCTATATTAATCTAACACTTACAGTACAAATTTTCACTAGGCTTTCGATTGACTAAAATTACATAACATAAATGCTCGTAATTTTATTAATTTCTAGAACAAAACTAAATCAAAACTACCTTTGAAAGTAATCTAGTGAAAAATTGAATTATATCAAGTGGTCGGAAGAAATTTCATAAGATCCTAGTCTAATGCCGTTCATAACTAGTACTTTATTTTATCGAATGGAAAGCGAAGTTGATCAGTGAGCTTTGAACTGCAATGCATTTTGTTCGATGCATTAACAACTCTTAAACGTGCGTCACCTAATTAACTAAACTGTTTATAGTAACACTAATTTGTGTCATTATAAACTTAATGTACCTGAAAGGGATCAGCACAAGTCGTCTGAAACACAGGGATGAAGAGAGAAAGGGAGAGAGAAAGAGAAAGGAAAAGAGAGGGAATAAGAGACAAACAGAAAGGTATGCGTATGTGTGTGTATGCGTGCCTGTGTACATGTGTGTGAGTGTGTGCGTGCGTGCGTGCGCGTGTGTGTGTATGTGTGTGAGTGTGAGAACGTGCGCGCTCGAGTATATAATTTTCATTCTCAGTGAGCATTCCTCTTTTCTAATCTGCTACACTGACCGACGACGCTCTCCCTGTTTCAGTCACTCCTTCTTTCTCACTCTCCCCTCTCTCTAAGTATCATCACTGTGTGTGTGTGATTGCATATATATATATATATATATATATATATATATGTGTGTGTGTGTGTGTGTGTGTGTGTGTGTGTGTGTGTGTGTGTGCGTGTGCGTGTGTGTGCGTGTGTGTGTGTGTATTTATATATATGTGTATGTATTTATTATGGATGTAGACATACTCGGATTGGCGTCCGAGGGCATAGTAGGCCCATTGGGAATGTAGGACTCCTAGTTTCTGACAAGGCATCCCCCTTAGGAGAAAGTTAACTCGTATATAAAATCCACCGCCCTACTGAGCCGAATATCTTGCACTTGGCTTGTCCTTGGTCTTCTTGAGATTGCAGTCGTGGTGGTGTACAAGTCGCACTCGACTTGAAACCGTTGCACGGGCACCGCTGACACCGCGTCAGCAACGATCATGCTCGAGTAGATAGCCATAGTGTAATGTATGTATGTATGTATGTATGTGTGTGTGTGTGTGTGCGTCTATGTATGTATGCATATGAGTGTGCGTATATATATATAATACATGTGGTCTTTGATTAATACATCAACTCTAATGGCAAATACACGAGTATATGCATAGATATTTACTCACACACACACACACACACGCACACACACACACACACGCACACACACACACTAACATAATGAGAGTGGTTCGCAGATGCAGTTGAGTGAATAATGCTTAGTAATAAATTATAGTTTACACCTATGCTGAACTCCCTCTTTTCTCTCTTTCTTTCTCACTCCTCTCTACTTCTTTCCTGCATCCTCTCTCTCTTTCTCTCTCTCTCTATATATAGATACGCGCGCACACACAAGCGCGCACCCATCACATACATACACATACACACATACACACATACACACAAACAAATACTTCGTTCACTCATACCCTTACCTCCTCTTCTAAGCACACATCTACATAAACACATACAAGCATACTTGCACACACGCATAAGAACAATTCTCCGACACAGAGTAGACTTTGCGGAGAGACGGAAAAATCACTGAGAAGGTCGTGAATAGCGACGAAAGGATTTTAACTAACAGACAACCAATTGATTGTTTAACCAGAACGTAAAACAAACGCTCGATTAATTAGTTAGATATTTGAACCCATTGACTAATAATAATAAAGAAACGATATTAGGCCAGTGCTTATCTTCTTCTTCTTCTTCTTCTTCTTCTTCTTCTTCTTCTTCTTCTTCTTCTTCTTCTTCTTCTTCTTCTTCTTCTTCTTCTTCTTCTTCTTCTTCTTCTTCTTCTTCTTCTTCTTCTTCTTCTTCTTCTTCTTCTTGCCTTTGCACGGATTCTATCGCTGGAGATGTACTACAGTGTCAGTTGTTCACTACCAGTGAACTGAGGTAACACCTTATTTTTCGAGCACCTTTCGGAGTATACGAGCGATTCCAAGCAGTGCTGTTTTCTGCAAGTGCTCCACCCTTATTGCAGCCCCTATTTTTTCCACGTACTTCTCGAGATTTTTGCTCACTGTTCCCAGGGCTCCGACAAAGCTAACCTGTCGTATCTCTCGACTTTTCTTTCTTCCTTATCGCATACTTTGTTGTCAGCTGGGCATGCTATATCTATGATCCAGCATAGTTTGTTTTCTTTCTCAATTAAGATTATGTTCGGCTTCCTATTCTCTATCTCATGGTCGTACTGAATCATAAGATCCCATGGGATCTTTGCATTTCTATTTTCGACGATGCCTTCAGGTTTGTGATCGTACCAATTATCTGCTCTGTTAAATCCATACTTGTTGCAAAGTGTCCAATGGACAAGCCTGGCTATATTGTCATGGCGTCTCTTATATTCCTTCTGGGCTAGTAGCGTACATTGGCTGGTAATATGCCATACGGTTTCACCGTTTTGACCACAGATTCTGCACTTATCACTTTCTGCTGTGTTGTCTTTTCTCTATTTTATGAAGTTTGTTCTTAGTGCTTGCTCTTGGGCAGCACAGATTAGAGCCTCCGTTTCCGGTTTTAAAACACTTTTAGCCATCTTTTTTCTTTATCTGTCTTATCTTCAACATCCCAATGAAATTGACCATGCATTCTTTCTTTACCCATCTATTTTCAGTTTCATTCGATTTCAATTTCTTGTCTAGTGCTTTATCTTTGTAACCTTTCATCCTACACAAGCCTGACCTTCTTACTTTTAATAATAGCGGTTCTGTGGCATTTTTTACATACCATGCTATGTTATTTTCTTCTGCTCTAATGCTGTGTTCGCATCCAATAAGTGCTCTTCCCTCTCTTTTTCTTGGTACATACAGTCTGTCTATGTCACTTTTTGGTTGGAGTGACCCATATCTAGTTAGCAACTTCCTTGTCTTTCTGATAAGCTGTTTAGTTCGTCTACTGTCCATGCGATTACCCCCGCTTCATTATTATTATTATTATTATTATTATTATTATTATTATTATTATTATTACAATAGATTAAACTGTTGGAAAAGAAAAAAATCCTACCATCGGGCTACAAGTATCCTACATGTCCCTAATAACACTGTTTTCTGGAACTGCACTAAACTGGGTTTTATATCTATTTCCTCTATCCATCTGTTCAGATCTTCAAGGATAGTTCCCAATGCACATATAACTACTGGGATACATTTTACCCGCACTTTTCATAGTCTCTGTAATTCAATGGCTAGGTCTTGATACTTTGCTATTTTTAATACCTCTCATATTGATTTTTTCATCATTTGAGACTGTAAAGTCAATTATCTAGTACTTTCTATTCCCTTTATCTACTATTACTAAATCAGGCCTTCTACCTTTTATTACTCTGTCAGTCTGAATGTTAAAATCCCACATCTTGTATTTCTTACTTCCTAGTACTTTACTAGATTCATGTTCATATCATTTATTAGTATGTTCAAATGCTAGCTTTCTATAAAACTCCCAGTGGATTGCTCTCCTTAGGTTGTCATGTCTTTTCTTGTATTCTTTCTGTGCCAGCATGCTACATTCACTTACTATATGAGTAACACTTTCCTCTTTTGATTTGCATTACCTATATTGGGAATCTACTTGGTTTTTGTCTATCTTGGCTTTTATCCAATTAGTCCTTTAATGCTTGTGCAACGACTAACAAACTTTCTGTCTTCCTTTTCAGCTTTCCCTTCTGCAACCATAGCCATGTCTCACTACTACTATTTGCTGCAACTATCTTTGAGAATCTACCATGCAACGCCTTCTCCTGCCAGTCAGATAATTCCTGTTCTTTTTTCTGGTTTTTAACTTCGTTTGGGTTTTTGGTTTCTCTGTGCCTTGTTGTGACTCTAGCAGCTTTTAATAAACTTTCTTCACTATTACCTGCATAGGAGTCTATATATACTCTAGTTAACTCCAGACGATCTTCTATTGATATTAACCCTCTTCCATCTTCTTTTCTAGGTAAGTATAATC
>NC_142928.1:109242598-109270098 GCF_046866305.1 Octopus bimaculoides
GAGGGAATTGGCCCGCATTAAGGCTGCAGGATAATGGAGACTTTCTCAACTATCACTTTCTAGCTACATTTGTGCGGCTCACATAAGAGGAAACCGAGGTGCTAGGCCATTCTGATTCGGGTGCACTCATCATCTAGAAGGGTGTCGGTAGATGAAGAGGGCGACGCATTGAGTCATGCACCGCTATTTGGCGGCGAGGCGGAACGGTGGAAGGCAAGGCGGTAAGGTATGTTTTTTTTTTTTTTTTTTTTTTTTTTTCACTCTTCATTTGTACTGCAGTGTGATAATACCGCCCGCTCCGTTCTATGTATGTTCACCGCTCTGAGTTGCGGTATCATCATATCATTAACGAGTTTTTTACTTGTTTACCGTGCCGGGTTTAAGCATCCCATTCTAGCTAGGTCATTATGTACCAACAATATCTCTTAATTCCGTAATCGCCACTTCAAACTGCAGGCGAGATGGTGCTGGTCTAGTGATATCTGTAGCCGGTCGAAGGTGGACTTGCATCCGATGTTGTCCTAGTTGCGTTGAACATCAGTATTCTGGGGGATGGTAACGTTATCAGTGGCCCAATCATCTTGGGCTGACTCCAGTGTAGCGAGAAAAGTAACTTAGGCAGAGTGAAGCGATTCCCCAAGAGGAAAGTTTCCAACAAAACTTTTCCTTTTTTCCATCCACTTTCGTGAATTCTAAGTTTTTCCTGTTTATCGGAAACAACATTTAAAATTATCTGTGAGTTCACACATTAAACTAAGCTAAGTGTTTCCTCGGTGTAACTTACTGTTTCAACGGGTTAAAAGACAAGATCATATAAAACTTTTGTTGCATTGTACATTTATTAACAGAAAATATATATACAGACATGGGCTTATACTTCTATGTATTGGATCTCAGAAACTAAATTGGCAGCTTGAAATAAGGATCGAGCCATCTGGCTCACTTCTCCCTCTTAAACTACCGGTGATTATTATAACTCAGCTGCTTTTATCAACTGCCGAAAAGACACTCATGAACTAAATTTTATAGCAAAACTAAATATGTATGAGTCCGCACATTTATTTATTCACAACCTACGATGTATGAGTTTTAATAATAATAGAAGATACAGAAATTGGGTTTTTAAAGTTTAGACGAAACGTCGTCACCATTTAAATTGATTTAAAAGATGATTTCTTATATCATAACATCTGTCTAATGTAATATTAACAAATAAAGAAAAAGAAAATGAAAATAAGACATATTAAATAAAAAACAAAAACAAACTTACATTACATTCTTTTGAAGCTGCAGTTTCATTTGGACAATTTTCCCATAAAAGTTCCGAGCGGAAGCTGAGTGCAAAGTAATAAAGGCACCAGGATATGATTGTATTGTAGTAAATACAAACTATGTAGGATACCATTATACACGAATAACCAATACCTGTTAAATAAGGAGAAATCTGATCCCATGTACCGACTGGGCCTCTCCGCATGCGTTGGCCGAGAGCTACTTCCAAATAGAATATCGGAAGACCTTCTATAAACAACATTATAACATAAGGAAGTAGAAAAGCACCTGCAATGAAATAAATTAATAGTATTTCACCACGTTCTTCAAAAGTGTCTATAAATTAATAAAATAAAACATGAGGTAGAAAATCAATGTTACGTAACAAGTTAATCTTGAAATTATTACTTAAACTAGGTTTAACGAGATGTAAACAAACAAGAAATGGTCCTATTGTGTTCTTGTTGATTTTCTGATTTTTAAGTAGGTATGTGTCTAATCTTGGCTATTTCTCACGGAAGGGTTGATTGTAAATATTCTTTTTATCAGAACTGACACTGCAAAACATTTACTTGGACCGATATAAGCAGCAGTATTATTGTCTTTGTCGTTATACATAGAAATTGATAGTACAAATATTTAGTCGTTAAAAGAGATTACTGTGTATATTGATACATTTAAATTAACGGAATGTGAATTTAATTGCTTGAGAAATTAGGAAATCTTACCTCCACCATTCTTTTGAGCTAGATAAGGAAACCTCCAGACATTACCAAGACCGACAGCTAAACCGATTGCAGCTAGTAAATACTGGACTTTGTTGTCCCACGAATCTCTAGTCTCGTCTGTGAAAATTAACTCATCCGTCGATTGTCTTAGTGTGACAGCGGATGTGTACATCTCCGACGATATTCTCAGTTCATAAGGACCTCTCGGATCAGAAAAGACATTGGAAGATTGTACACTATCACTAACGCTGATATTGAGTGCCTCGCTGTACGAAGTACTCCTCCGCATACTAAAACTTTCCGAATCAGTATCATTTAAATCTGGTTTTTCGTTGTCCATTTTTGATTGGAAATCATCAAAATTCATGAATTTTTTATATATGAGCTGTCGACGATGAAGTCGGCGTTGTCTTTTGCGATTTAAAAGACCTCGAACAAGTTTACCTGCCAACAATAAATGTAAAGATATACAGACACTTATTCAGAATAAAAAATTGTTCTATTGGGTCATAGCTACCAACAATAATTGTAAACAAAATATCTTTCGTTACATAATAATTACAAGCACCAAATTCTTTGCCGTTATTACTATCACGTGTAGAGAGGCAATCTCGTTGAGGAATACTAATCAATTCCATTAATTAAATGCCTAAGCTGGAAATTTTAAATGTGATTTGAAAAGTGCATCGTCAAATATTTTACTACAACCACCGTGTTTTCATCACATTTTGAAGACTCGATTTAAATTGCTTACTATCAACCTATTGATGCAGTAGCAAAGATTTTGTTCCACTACAAAACAGCTCAATAGCTACACACTATTAGGTTTGAAGATATTTCATTAAGCTGAGAGCAACTCACTCGATTACACTAGAGAATCTGTTTTTCCTAGAAATGGCTGCAGCCGCTCTGCTGACCTGATTCAGACATCTCAAACAGAAACAACAGCAGTAGCATCAACAGCAACAATATTATTATTATTATTATTATTATTATTATTATTATTATTATTATTATTATTATTATTATTAACAACAACAACAACAACAACAACAACACCAACAACAACAACAACAACAACAACAACGACAAAAACAACAACAACAACAACAACAACAACAACAATAATAATGATAATAATAATAATAATAATAGGAGTGATAAAAAGACTTACAATGAAAATGCAGACTGGATTAAACGCACAGAAGGATCCTACCAAAACTTACCACAAATAGCATGGGAAGACATCACAATAGCCAACCTAAGGATAACACTCATGAAGGCTCATAAGTGGAAATCTCCTGGTAATGATAAGGTGCCAAATTTCTGGCTCGCATTGCTCCCGTACGCACACGAAAAGTTAGTTCAGTTATTCAATGAATTTATGAGAGATCCTACGAAAACACTTGATTGGTTAGCAAGAGTTATTACTTATCTACTCCCGAAGAATAATGAAACCAAATGTCCCCAAAACTATCGGCCCATAACATATCTATCTACCACGTATAACATTTTAACATTCATCCTCGTGGAGAAAACATACAAATTTATGGAACAGAACGATATTTTTCCCACTGAACAAAAATCGCATGATCCTTGAGAAAAGTCATAACAAGCGCAGAAGTTTCAGTTCCGCATGAATTGATTATAAAAAGGCCTTTGACAGCACACCGCATTCATGCATCTTGAAATCGCTGGATATCTTCAAAATTTCTCCTGTGATTTCAAACTTCCTGAAGCACAATAAATCAGTGTGGAATACGAATCTCCAATTATACTACTCTAATGGAGTAATGATCACAAAAAATATTAATACCAACTGCGGCATTTTCCAAGGTGACTCACTTTCACCTTTAATTTTTTGCATAGCCCTAACACCCCTTACAAGTGAACTTTATAGAACAGGGTATGGATATAAAATTGGCGACAAAAAATTAAGTCATCTATTTTATATGGATGACTTAAAACTCTGTGACAAAGACGATAATGAGCTCGAAGGACTACTATGTACTGTGAAAGCGTTCAGTGATGACATTGGGATGGAATTTGGTCTTGATAAATGTGCCAAGACCACTTTCCAAGAAGGGAAATTGAAGACCTCACACTCGGTGGTGTTGGATGTTGACACAGTCATAAAAGAACTCGAGCAAGAACAAAAATACCTTCATTCTGTTATGATGGAGAGCAAAAAGTTTTCAAGTGAGTTTATGCATAATACCCAGGTTGAACAGAATGATGGAAGTGCGGCAATTGTAGTTGCAAAGAAGGTGAAATCAATAGCGAAGCAAAATGCGTTTGAACATTGGATGATAGATGGGAACAAAAACCTCTGCATAAGAAATATGTGGTCCGTAGCAAACAAGCTGATGTAGACCAGAAGCACACCCATCAGTAGCTACGGAACACAGGGCTAAAGGCAGAGAGTGAAGGCTTTATCTTGACTGCTCAAAATCAGAGCTTATTCATCCGGAAATATCAAGCCAATGTAATGAAAAATGGTGTAGATCTATAAAACAAAAAAAAAAAAAATTAAGTAGACTGACATATAAAATTTTGAACCCGTTGAAGGTACACGAGATATCGAAATATTGTTCAGCAAATTTAATTATGGAACTCTTCTTCTTTATTTTAATAATAATAATAATAATAATAATAATAATAATAATAATAATAATAATAATAATAATAATAATAATAATAATAATAATAATGATAATGATAAATGCCATGATGCAGTACCAGATACTGGCTTTCATGACTTCTGTTCTTAACTGATTGGAAGTGTTATCATGTACAATGTTTTATCTTAATATAAAAGATGTGCGACAGCAAATATTCTGTTCAATAGCATAGATTTGCTGGTCAGTTGTTTGACCTTAACCACTTGAGCATGTCCCTTGATAGTTGACGATATGTGCATCTCTGATCATGAGCAGAAGTATTGGGGAGCATCATAGCCATGTGTTAAGGGGAGTTCTTTGGGGTTTAAATAATTCACCTTATTGGTGTTTCATTCAACATCCTTAAGCAACTCTTACTCGGAACCTTTGAGTGGGTTGGGCTACCCAACCTGAAGAAAATTTTAAATGACCTGAAAGGTCATGTGCTGATTATCGAGATAACCATATTGCGCAAATATGGTTGTGATGCATGTGCCTTGTGAACCCTTATCAGACGAGTAGTCATGATGGGCTTAGGATATTTTACCCCAGTCCCACTTTGATGACATGCACTGCTCTCTCACTCAATAATAATAATAATAATAATAATAATAATAATCTCCGAAAAGACCGAAAAGAGAAAGGGGAGCTTAAAAGCGAATAAAAATACAGTGCGCTGAAAAGGAAGTATACTATTGAAAGAAAGGGCCTGAAAGTAGTAGTGGAGGAACTGAAACAGCGAGCGCCTCGTTGCAAAGAAAGCAAAGATGGTAAGATACGACTAAAGAATGAAGGGTTACCACGAGAATAGGTTATTCAGAGTAGATCAGAAGAGATTCTGTATTGAAATAAATGGAGAGTGTACAGATGAAAGGTTGATACCAGATAACATGGGAAGTCAAAAGTTCTGGAGTGACATCTGGAGCAAAGATAAGGAGCACAAGAAGGATGCTGAATGGTTGCAATAACTGAAACGAACATTAGTCTGCCCAAAACAGGCAAAACTACTCATTTCAGTTAGGGAAGTGAAGGAAATCAGCAAAAAAGAAAAAAAAAAAAATGAGCAACTAGAAGCCCCAGGGAACAGATAGATTTCAAGGCTACTGGATCAAAAGATTTAGTGAATATCATGTACGAATAGCTGCGCAACTCAACACCTTGTCAAATGCCGACCAAGTAACACCAGAGTGGTTGACATTGGGTAGGACAGTGCTGTACCTGAAAAACATCAGAAAAGGCAATACGGTAGGCAATTACAGGCCGATATCCTGTTTGCGACTTATGTGGAAGTTATTGACTGGAATACTCGCAGAGTGAATGTGCGAACATCTGGAAAAAATGGAGTCCTGCCACATGAGCAGAAGGGTTGCAAGCGTAAGTGCAGAGGTACCAAGGATCAACTCCTGATAGACAAAACTGTACTTAGAGACTGCAAGTGGAGGAAAAGTAACTTAGCCATGTCATGGATCGACTATCGTAAAGTGTACGATATGATCCCACATTCTTGGATTATGGAGTGTATGAACCTATTTGGTATTGCATCGAATGTTGAGCAATTGCTTGGAAAAAGTATGGCGAATTGGAGGATGGACCTGACAGCATACGGAAGAAGTTTAGGGACAGTAGAAATTAGGAGGGCATCTTCCAAGTGAACTGCCTGTCCCCACTGATCTTTGTACTGTGCTTAATACCACTAACACTAATTCTGAGGAAAGCAAAAGCTGGGTATGTATTCAAAAGCTTCCAACAAAATGTCAGCCATTTGTTATTCATGGATGACCTCAAACTTTATGGTAAAAATAAAGCCCAAGTCAGTTCCCTCGTTGATACGGTGTATACCTTCAGTGCTGATATCAGAATGGAGTTCGGACTGAGAAAGTGAGGTGTGTTAGTTTTGAAGAGAGGCAAAATCAAATGTATGGACGGGCTAACGATACCGTCGTGGGAGGTTATGAAGTAGATAGAAGAGACAGGTTATAAGTACTTGGGGATACTGGAAATGGATAAATTGATGGAGAAAGAAATGACAGAAAAATTTAAGGTGGAGTACTTGCGCAGACTGAGACTGATCCTTAAGTCGAAATTCAATGGACGGAATAAGATTGAAGCTATCAACACCTGGGCGGTTTCACTCCTTAGATATGGAGCAGGGGTAATTGTATGGACAGTAGACGAACTAAACAGCTTAGACAGAAAGACAAGGAAGTTGCTAACTAGATATGGGTCACTTCACTCAAAAAGTGACATAGACAGACTGTATGTAACAAGAAAAAGAGGGGGAAAAGAACTTATTGGATGCGAACACAGCATTAGAGCAGAAGAAAACAACATAGCATGGTATGTAAAAAAATGCCACAGAACCGCTATTAATAGAAGTAAGAAGGTCAGGCTTGTGTAGGATGAAAGGTTGCAAAGATAAAGCACTAGACAAGAAATTGAAAACGAATGAAACTGAAAATAGATGGGTAAAGAAAGAATGCATAATCAATTTCATAGGGATGTTGAAGATAAGACAGACAGAGAAAAAAGATGGCTGTGGATGACTAAAAGTGATTTAAAACAGGAAACGGAAGCTCTAATCTGTGTTACCTAAGAGCAAGCACTAAGAACAAACTTCATAAAATACAGAATAGACAACACAGCAGAAAGTGATAAGTGCAGAATCTGTGGACAAAACGGTGAAACCGTATGACATATTACCAGCCAATGTACGCCACTAGCCCAGAAGGAATATAAGAGACGCCATGACAATATAGCCAGGCTTATCCATTGGACACTTTGCAACAAGTATGAACTTGACAAAGCAAATAATTGGTACGACCACAAACCTGAAGGCATCGTCGAAAATAGAAATGCAAAGGTCCTATGGGATCTTATGATTCAGTGCGACCATGAGATAGAGAATAGGAAGCCAGATATAATCTTAATTGAGAAAGAAAATAAACTATGCTGGATCGTAGATATAGCATGCCCAGCTGACAACAAGGTATGCGATAAGGAAGAAAGAAAAGTCGAGAGATATGATAGGTTAGCTTGGGAAGTTAAGCAGTTGTGGTCGATGAAAATGGTAGCAGTAGTACCAATAATTGTCGGAGCCCTGGGAACAGTGAGCAAAAATCTCGAGAATTACGTGGAACAAATAGGAGATGCAATAAGAGTAGAGCACTTGGAGAAAACAGTACTGCTCGGAACCGCTCGAATACTCCGGAAGGTGCTCGAAAAATAAGATGTGTTACCTTAGTCCACTGGTAGTGAACAGCTAACACTCTTGTACATCTCCAGCGTTAGAAACTATGCAAAGACAACAACAACAACAACAACAACGACAATAATAATAATGATACTACTACTACTACTACTACTACTACTACTACTACTACTACTACTACTACTACTACTACTAATAATAATAATAATAATAAACCACAAATTCTGGAGAAGTCAATATCAATTATGCGATCTTCCAAGGAGACTCATTATCTCCTTTATAATTCTGTTTGGTGTTTTTTCCCTGCTAAGTAAACTTCCGAATGAAACCAATCATGGATATAATAAGGTGTATAGTAAAAACTATCAATAACCTTTATACGGATGACTTGAAACTTTTTGCGAAAATGAATCAACGACTGCAAGCACCCATTCGCATAATTAAGCAATTTAATGATGACATCAAAATTGAAGGCTACATTTGTTTCAAGGAAAAACTATTAAACACATGCAATATCACTCTAGATAGAAATACTGAAATAAAAGTTTTAGAACCTAAGGGAAATTATAAGTATTTAGGAGACTGTGAAAGAGATAGAATTAGGCATTCACTATATGAGAGAAAAGATAAGAAAGGAGTGCTGTCGTAGAGTAAGAGCTATTCTGAAAACCGAGGTGAATGCCAGAAACAAAATTGAAACCATAAACACGTAAGCCATGCCTGTGATCAGATACACTGTCAATGTTATAAGCTGATCTATCTATGAGAACAACAAAGTTAATGTCAAAATCTCAAAGCTGATGAAAATGCATCATATGCATTACCCAAAAGCGAACATATATTGAATATAAGTTCCGAAAGAAAAGGCGGTCGGGGTTTAACACAATTTTAACTCCCATTGAAAATTGCAACCATGATACTTTCTGCCTACCTGCAACAAGAAAGCAATTGGATGTTAACAATGGTTCTGAAACGTTAAAATACCAAAATGTTGTATTCAGTGCCAAAAAACAATAATATACCTTCAAGAAATGCAGCTGGAAGAACCAGTACCCAAAGAAAATGTGTCCCCAACTGAAAAGGCAAAACAAATAAAAGACATTGCCAAACAAACCAGTATCCAATGCATTAAGGAAAAATAGAAGCAAAAGCCATTGTATAGCAAAATCCAGATTAGCATCAGAGACTCTGATGTAGACAAAACCCTTAACCATCAATGGCTGAGATACTCCTGTCTCAAACCCAAAACTGAGCAGTGTGTTATCACAACTCATGATCAATACCTTCTTACTAGAAATTAACAGCGTAATGTTGTGAAACATAAATGCAGCCCTTCGCGTCACGTATGCGGAGAACATCCAGAGACAATCGATCATGAAATCCTTTGATGCGGCCAAGTAGCACCAACAGAGTGCTTACAAAGATATGAAAAAGTAACTCAATAGATACACTCACAAAAGAGAATTGGTGGGAACATAAAACCGCAAAAAGATACTCTGAATGCTAGAGTTGCTATCTTTGGAAATTTCAGTGCTCAGATTGATCGGAAAATTCGGGCTAACCAACCAGACATCGTTGTGAAAAATCATGTTGGAAAGACGTGTCTTGTAGTTGAAGGTGCTGCTCCAGCTGACAAAAATACATCTCTGAAAAATGTTTCTGAAATTGATCAAACATAAGGACTTGGAGATTGAAATCTGAAGAATGTAACATCTCAAAACAATACGTTGTCATTGAAGCACTTGGAATGATATCATACAAATACATATAAACAGAGAGAGAGAGAGGTAAGGAAGGGAGAGAGAGAGAGGTAAGGAAGGGAGAGAGAGAGAGAAGGAAAGAGAGACATGGAAAGGGAGAAAAACTGATACACCAGACAATAGTAATGGTGAATAGCGTTAAGATCGTGTGAAGTAAAAGAGTCTAGCGAAAGGTGACACAAAATGTAAGGATGCTTAACTTCAAATTCTAATTTACAAAACTTGATCTATTATTATGCGTATTCATGAGGCAAGACTGGACCTCCCCCACCACCACTACCACCACCACCACTACCACCACCACCACTACCACCACCACCACTACCACCACCATTGCTATCCTTAGTGTTGCTATAAGCTTTGGTGCATTTGTTAGTTTTAAGTCACAATCGTTTGCTTTTAAAGCAAAGAAGAAAACCTCTAATCTAATCTTGGAAAGCCAACAGAAAACACAGACACTTTTCTGCAGCCAAAATGTCTCGACTGGAAGGCCTTGGATTAAATTACATCAGCTTTAAAAGGCCTTACACAACCAACATTATCTATATTAGTTTGATCCGTTTTCTGGGTTCTAGACTGAAAAATCAGATTTCAGAGCAATACGCTTTCTCAACACCCTCAGCACACACACACACACACACACACACACGCATGCACGCACGCATATATTCTAACAACAATACAATATCTTAAAAGATGCGTTTTTACTAGAGGCGTGTTTTGAATGTGGAGATTATATCTATTCATTTCTCTATCTGACAGCGTCTCTCTTCCTGTCTCTCTGTTGATTTGTATGTATATATATACATATATATATATATATATATATATATATATATATATATATATATATATATATATATATATATATAATGGATTGAACAGGATTCATTAGAAAGCAATGCAATTGTTCAACGCATCATTCTTAGTTGTTAATTGCTGAACATTACATGAATTATATGCAATATTGTACTAATTCAAAAATAGCTGTAAACATGCGCATCCTCGGGTGACCAGAGTCAGAGCACTGCTATATCATCATTAGTCATTCTATGTTGTATACCCACTTCAAATACTATTTTCAGCATTCCTCTGACAAAGACGAACAAGATCATACTCAGAAATACACATAAGAAAAAACAACAAAATCAATTTAAGGGGAAAAGTAAGAATAAAGAAATCGCATATTCATTCGATGGTTAATCACAGACTTGTTTGCAATTTTAAGAAAATAAAAAAATACAATATATGAAAATGCGAATGTCATAAAAAGGTAACCGTCTCTTGTGTCTGTTCCCGTTCCACTACAAAGAAACCCACTGCACTTCCTTAATTCTGCGTGATACCGAAATCTGTCACCTTACAGACTTAATTTTAGATAAATAGTAACACTATCACCGTCTTTACCCTGTTTTTTTTTCAAGTTAAAGTAACAAATTTAATTGTACGTACACGCAGTGGCCCAGGAATGAAACTTGCTTATTGGGTGCAAATCCAGGTCCAACATTTTCATGAACAAGGTAGGCAGATTTCGTCATATTGATGTCACGACGGTTAGTGTGTAAAATGCTTAAATTTTGCTTGAGAAATAAAATGCTCTTACCTAATCAAAATCTGAAACCCTGGGGAATTAAAACAATGAATTGAAATAATAAGTTTTAGCAAATCAAAACAATTCGCATTGAAATGAAGAATTAGCAAATGCTAAATAAATTACCCTTAATAAGCTGTCTGTTTATACCCATGAAACATTTTTCGTCAAATTTCGGCATTTTTCGTCAAATTTTGGCATTTTTCGTCAAATTGATGTCACAATGGCTAGTGCGAAAAATGCCGTAATTTTGCGATTTTTGAAAAATCGATTAAAAAAATTCTAAGTGCGTAAGTGACTGCATGGACATAAGCCCCCCACCACATGTGTCAAATTTCATCAAGGTCTGTTGGATAGTCTCGAAGGAGCTAAAGTAACAAATTCACAAACACACAAACTTGCCATTTATTATTATAGATATACTTTTAAGATTGGGTTGGTGGGGTTATGGCATGGAGGTGGTCATGGACGGGATTGTGGAGGAGGTGGTCATGCCCGGGGATGTGAGGCTGAGAGTGGTAGTGGAGGGCAGGCCTCCCATATGCTACCTATGTGGAGAGAAAGGCCATATGAAGGTGAGGTGTCCCAGAGAGAAAAGAAGGAACAACAGATGAAGAGCAGGAGAGGGTGGACGAAGTGGTACAGGATGATGTGAAAGAGACGGCAATAACAGAGGAAGCATTCATTCACAGTAGTTAAGAAACGAAAAAGAAAAGAAAGAGTAAGCTCTCCGCCAGAGAGGCAAAAAAAAGAAGTAGATAAGGAGATTTAGAAGAAGGTGGAGAAGGAGGTCGAAAAGGAGGTTGAGAAGGTGGTTGAGAAGGAGCTTGAAGAAGAGCTCGAGGAGGAGCTTGAGAAAGAGGAGACAGTAACAAGGGTACTAGCTATATCAGTGGAGGAGGAAGATTTAGGCGGTATAGAAAGACAATAGCATGAAGGTGAAACAGCAACACTAAACCAAAATTGAGGTGGATAAAGACAGAGAGAAGGTGCTAAAAGTGGAGCAAGGAAAAGGCAAACAAGCGAGAAAGCCGAAAAAGCACAGGTGGAATTTCGTTACATACGCTTAGAACACAGCAACTGAAAGAAAGATAACGAAATTAAAATCTATTATAAGGGTTAAGTTGCCTACGGATATTTACTCGGAAAATGTGAAGGCTATTGTAATTGATAAAGACAGATATAACAGGTTAAAGGAAATGTGTGGAAGGGGCATTGATCCGCCGGTAGTTGTGGTGGAGTTTGACGAACTGCCGCCAGTGGTGGAATTAAGAGAACTGGAACCATTTATGAGATATTAAAAAAAGTAAGTAAAATTGTTTCTTAAAAAAACAAAAACAAAACGATTATAATGGAAAAAACAAAGGAAAAAAGAAAATATAAACTGTGCGTAAAAACGTTCAAATGGTACTGCATCAGAGTGGGGCTCATGCAGCCATTTCATTTTCGTTATTATATAACATCGCTCTCATTTTGATTAGTTTTGTGTTTTTTGTCCCCACTGTGGTGTTCTGTCTGTCCTTGTGCTGTCTTCTCTGTGTAAAAGCCTGAGTGCTTAAATAAAGAAAATAGTTGACGGGGTAGCTTCACCGTGATGGTTTATCGTTTTAGCTCGACGTGTGTTGGTTTAACAGTCGATAGTTGAACAATGAATATAGCGTATCGTACCTACTGCGTGTCGCTCTTGTAGAACGGAGTGCGTTCTATGTTAACATATTTCTGCAATAAGCTATTTTTAGATAACCACAACCAACTGTTCATTTGTGTAATATAATTTTACACCAGACGTGTCTACTCACATCATTACATTTTTGGCGACGAGATTATTCGAAGCTCATGCTGGACTGACTTTTGCTTGAACATGGAAGGTTTACTAGCTTCGGTAATTCAATTACAGAAACAACAACAGCAGCAGCAACAACGGCAACAACATCAGCAACAACGGCAACCACAGCAGCTGTTGGAATTTCAGAAGCAACAGCAACTGGTACAGAAAGAAACAGAAAATACATCTAGTTCTTTCACCCCTGACATGGTCGCAACTCGATCGGAGAATTCGCGTATAAAGAGTACTACTTTCTCTGTTCACTTTAGAAGGTATGAGGAAATTTTTAGAGAAGAATGCTGCGACTGGCAAGACGAAAAAAAAAACTCGACTTTTGTTGAGAAAGTTGACACCGGCCGGACATGAGAAATATTGAAATTACGTATTACCTAAGAAACCGGGTGAAGTCTGTTTTGAAGAAACGGTGAATATTCTATCAAAGATCTTCAGCGAAAAAGGCTCTTTATCTAATACGCGCTGGCAATACATGAATATTACAAAAAAGGGAACGAAGATTTTTTACATACGCTGGGATCGTTAATAGGGAATGCAAGAGATTTAAAATTAATGAAGTAACACCAAATATGTTTAAATGTTTAATTTTAATGCAAGGTTTAACGGCAAAGAAAGATGGCGAAATTCGTAACCTAATTCTGACAAAATTAGAACAGAATCAGAATCTAACATTATAAGATATATCTAAGAAATGCCAGAGAATAACAAATTGAAGTGAGAAACTGCTTTTATATACAGTCGGTGCGACCGAAAATAAGAAATGAGAAGCAGAAAATTAACCCGTGTCCTTATAAAAATCGAAAATGCTTCAAGTATGGTAAGAAAGGTAATAAAAAATCACATTGTAAAACAAAACCTAGAAAACGGTTCAACAGAAAAAATTATGTAAACAGTTTATCGGTGACAAGAAATAAAAACGAGACTCAAAGGAAATTTGTGTATGCAAAAATTAACAATACAAATGTAAAATTACAGTTAGATACAGGTACTGACTTCACTTTAATTAATGAAAACACATAGAGAACAATCGGGAAACCTACACTACAGAAATACCTCAAAGATTGCACGTGGACTCTCAGGAATTAAATAGATTTTTAAAGGCAAAATTATCTGAAGCGTTACATTTCGCGGTATGACTTATGTATTAAGAAATAAAAGTAACCTTTTGGGAACTGACTGGATGGAACTGTTCGACTTATGGGAGTTAACCATAAATAATTTTTGTAAAAATGTAATGGGGTCGAGCGCCAGTTCTAATACAGAGTCAGAAAAATTTTAAAAGAAGTGAAAAGGTTGTTCCCTGATGTTTTTTTCGGGCGAATAGGGTTGGTGCAATAAATTTAAGGAAAAATTTCAGGTAAAATAAAATCCATTACCTGTTTTCAAACCCAAACGTAATGTATCGCTTGCACCACTGGAACAGGTGAATAAGGAATTAGACAGACTGGAATACACGGGAGTGATTGAAAAGTTCGACTAACCAGATTGGGTGTCTCTAACAGTGTATGTTAAAAAGAACAATAAAATGCGAGTATGTGCAAATTTCTCGACAGGACTAAACGAATGTTTAAGACAGAGGAAATATTATCGAAGCCAAATGGTGGTAAATTGTTCTCGAAATTAGGTCTTTCTGATGCTTATTTACAAATACAAGTGGAAGACGAATGTACTAAACTATTAACAATTAATACCTATAAAGGTCTGTACAAATTTAACTGGTTCACGTTTGGCATAAAAGTTGCTCCGACTATATCCCTACAAGTGAAGGATGCGGTGCTTGCAGAGTGTAACTTCATGATGGCCTACCTGGATGATATATTAATTAAAAATGAATGCCGTGATCAACATGTTTAGCATGTGAAATGTGTTTTTTAAAAATAAAAGATTACGGTTTCAAACTGGGTGAGGAGAAATGTGAGTTTTTTTTTTGCCTAAAATTAAGTACTTCGGACAAATTATTGATAAAGATAGTCGTCGACCAGATACGTCGAGGGCAGATGCGATTAAAAATATATACCCCCTCTGATAAATATATTTATCTTACAAGATTTTTTGGGACTTACAAACTATTATCAGATTTATAGACTAAATATGCACAGGTAAGAGCTCCACTAAATAATTTACTGAAAAAAAAAAAAAAGATGTAAAGTGGAATTGGTCTCAAAACTGTCAGAAGATGTTCGACGAAATAAAAAAGATGTTAACTTCAGATAGGTCATTAGCACATTTTGATTCTACATTGGAGTATTAGCTTCAGATGCCAGTGAGTACGGTATTGGAGCAGTAATTCAACATAAATAAGAAGAAGGTAACATGAAGACCGTGACCCATGCTTCGTGTTTGCTACCAGCAGAGAAAAATTACAGCCAAATTGAAAAAGAGGCTCTAGCGATTATTTTCGCCGTAAAAAAATTCCATAGATTCTTACCCGGTAGATATTTTCAACTACAGACTGACCATCGTCCGTTATTATCTATATATGGGTCGAAGAAAGGAATCTCTACCTATACTGCTAATGGGTTGCAACGCTGGGGTACTGTATTACTAAATTTCGATTTTAAGATGGAGTTTATACCATCTAAGGAAGTAGGACACGCTGATTGTTTATCAAGATTGATATAAAAAAAATTACTGAACCGTTTGAGGATACCGTGATCGCAGTGTTACGAGCAGAAAAGGAAATTAAAAGCATTTTATGTAATGTACGAGAATTATCAGTTACATTAGAAGAAATCAAACTAAAAGCTGGAAATGATGAATTTATTAAGAAAAAAAATGGAAGGATTTCCGAGTGCTGAAAAAAGAGAAATCAAAAATGTTTTGCAAAACGCAACACGAATTCGAACCTGTTCTCAATTAGTGATAATGTGCTAATGTACGCACAAAGAGTGGTAGTGCCGGCCACACCACAGACACGAATACTAAAAGAATTTCACATTGGTCAAGAATGAAGTCCTTGATAAGAAGCTATGTGCATTGACCAAGAATGGACCGAGAGATTGAAGAATTAGTGAAAGTACACAGAGGCTGTGCTCTAACAACAGAATAACCTACCACAAAATGGTAACAATGGCCACAAACAGATATTCCATGGTCCAGACTGCATGTTGATTTCGCAGGTCCACTTAACGGTTCACACTACCTTATTGTGGTGGACAGTTTTTCTAAGTGGCCTGAAGTACATAAGTGTGAAAAACCGACGTCCTCGATTGCAGTAAGTTTTTTACATGAATTGTTCACCAGATATGGTATTCCTGTGTCTGACAATGGAACTCAGTTTACTACAGATGAGTTCAAAATATTCTGTAAAATGTTCTGTATCAAATATGTGACCACTTTGCCGTATCATCCTAGGTCAAATGGACAAGCGGAGCGTTTTGTCAACATATTTAAGAAGGCTTTAAAGAAAACGAACAACGAAATAATGGATGATCTAACACTTTAGTTTTTGAGGGTATATCAGTGACACCAAATCCCAATACCCCGTCTGGAATGTCACCTGCTGAATTAATGTTCGCTAGAAAGATTAGATCAGTGTTGAACAAGTTGTTACCGGGTAAAAAATAAAGAAAAATATCGGACAATAGATATAATACAAAATTTTTCAAAATTGGTGACGAAGTTTTCTTTAAAATGCATAAAAACGGTAATGAAACGTGGGAAGACGGAGTGATTGCTAAAAAGATTGGAAAAGTGCTATTTTTGGTAAAAGATCATAACTAAGAACATAAGAGACATATAAATCAACTAAAAATAGGGTTTACTGAGGAAACGGCCACAAGAAACGAAACTCTGATGGGAGTCTTTTATGATACGTTTGATGTGCCAACACCTAAACAAACCATGTTGGTTTACCGTGTTAGTTCGATGTGTGCTGGTTTAACAGTCAGTAGTTGAACAGTGAATACTGCATATCGTACCTACTGCGTGTCGTTCGAGTAGTATGGAGTGCGTTCTGTGTTAACATATATTTCTACGATAGGTTATTTTTAGATAACTACAACCAACTATTTATTTGTGTAATAAATACATCAAACGTGTATGCTCACGTTATAACACACACACACACACACACACACACACACACACACACACACACACACACAAACAAACACACACACACAAACACACACACACACAAACATACACACACACACACACACACACACACACACACACACACACGTATACATGAACCAACAAGAAAGCTTTAACGTGTAGTGGCTAATTCTTTCTGAAATCACATCTTTTAGTCTCATGTTACTTTGATACAATAGCCAGGTGTTGAGGGTACTGTACTTGTACTATGATAAACACAGTATATTCACTATTTACTAATAGCAGGTTATTTGGACTGTGACGACTCCGACTGTGATACACAATTTCGTGTGAAAAAACGTTGCTTGAATATGGTTACAAATATTACTCTTGTGCTCCCTTCCTTTGTGTGTGTGTGTGTGTGTGATTATGTAACAAAAGAACGTTAGTAAGGCTCTAAACGTTATACAATGGAGATATTTGTATATCAAGACAAGTTTTGATTGAATAAGTTTGAAGCAAAAAACAAAAAACAAAACAAAACAAAAAAAAAAGATATTGGTTAGACATATAATTGAGAGGGATATATATATAATATATATAATATATATCATAATAAATGATTTTTCGGTTAGAGAAGAACAAAGGCATTATATATATATATATATATATATATATATATGTGTGTGTGTGTGTGTGTGTGTGTGTGTGTGTGTGTGTGTGTGTGTGTGTGTTATGTTATGTTAATAATACCAAAAAAAGAGGTGTTTCTTCCATTCACCAAAGTGACTGGAGCTTTGGCCAGGAGTAACTGATGTCATCAGACGACATCCAACGTTTATCGGGTGTTTCAACCCTGAACCGTAACACCCTTCCATTGGTGGGTCAGCAAAGGTGGCCAAATGACTGCTCCTCATCTCCTGGCTTCCAGCTTAACTCATCTCTCTTGCTCTATAACCAACAAGAAGCTCTTTCAGCTGCCTCTTCCATCCTGCGCACAGCCGCCCTTCGCTCCTTTCATTTCATTGCAAAGATTGTAAGCATCCGCCATGTCGACTGAGCAGGGAACCCCCTACAGCGAACCTCGACTGAGAAAAGCTATACCTGCCATCCTTTCTCCTTGCTATCCTGCAGAAGGCTCTCATATTTGGCACGCTTCCGTTCATGGACCTCATCACACCCCTCTTCCCACGAGACTGTGAGCTCAATTAAGATCGTTTTCTTGATCTTTTCAAACCTCAGAACCACATCTACCGTCAGAGTTGTGTGGATGACCCGTGGAAACTGCAGTCTCTCCTCCAGGTCCACTTTCATATCCCATGATTGGGATCCATGCAGCAAGCTATGAAATGTGTCTGCTGACTTTATTGGCCTCTCCCTTTCTTTCACGAACTTAATTGCAGCTGTTGCTTTCCTTTGATGATGATGTTTCTTGAGCCTTTCCTGCTCTACGCTGTGAGCAAGTGTTGCAAGCACCATACCATGGCGTCACTTGCTTCTTCTTTGAGAAAGGGCTACTCTGCATCCTAACAAGATGTGTGCCAATGTACCTCTTTCTTCACAAAGTCTACACAGTTGGTCTTCCTTCACACACCTGGTCTTACCCTGATTTCTAGCATGGAATAAACGATATATATATATATATATATATATATATATATATATATATACACACACATACATACATACATACATACATACATACATACCTGTATGTATGTATGTGTGTATATATGTATATATGTATGTGTGTATGTATGTATATGTATGTATGTGTGTATGTATGTATATCTATCTATCTATCTATCTCTATGGACGGACGGTAGACGTGTCGGCTCCGTAAGTTTTGCCTTTTTCATGTTTTAAAAACTTTGTTTGTAAAGTTTATTTTATATACAAAGTTGTATAACAACTTGTATACTCTCTGGTGCAAGTTTTTTGCGACGGAAATCTGCCCTGTGTGGCACATTTCCAGGATATAAAAACCAATTTCGGCTTTCTAGCCGTTTTTTTTGAGACGATGGCGTCTTGTAGCCATGAAAATTTTTGTGAAATGAACGCTGCATTCTGCAGTGTTTCGTTCGAAAAAGAATTTCCTAGTCTTCCTTCCTCACAGTTAAAGGAGAGAATGGAGAAAAAGAAAGACTCTGCTGCTACAGCAGTCTTGCCTGCCAACGTAACCAGTGACAACAACAACAACAACAACAACAACAACAACAACAACAGCAGCAGCAGCAGCAGCAGCAACAACAAGGACACAAATGTCCTTGCTAACAAAACCACTGTCCTCACCACTGATACCACCACTACCGCCATCACCACCACAACGAACTTTGCCGAGGCTTTGAAGCCTAGGAAAAGAATTTTGAATATATCGAAAGAAAAATTACTTGCATGCAAAAGCATGCTAAGTAAAAAGGACGTTACAGTCCATCTTCAAACGCCCGCGGACTTTAAGATAAACATCGATAAAAAAACTATCATCTACAGAACCATTAATTTAAAGACAAAGACAGTGGAAAAATTCACCCAAGAAAATGCTGAGAGGTGCTTAAAGCCGATTTGGTCTTAGAAAACTTACATAACGAGAGGTTTGAAATTCGGAACGATAGAGGTAAGACTAGACAGCGAGCAGCGAGCGAAGGACCTCTCCACTAAGTCATTACAACATGAGAACCTGCTCATGATCCCTACGTACCTTGGTCGTAGGGTTACGAAAATAAAAATTTCGAATGTGCCTCCTGAAATTGAGGAAGAATGGCTAGTATCTGCCATATGTCTAGGCATAGAGGAGGAGATAAACATATTAGAAGCATCTGCCGTTTGCAATCAAAACTGGATTGGCCAATAATTTCAACTCCTGGTACAAATTGATCCAGCAAACTGGGAAAAAATTCTACATAGAATCCAATTAACTGAGGATTCAATTTTTCATGTTTTCGTCGAAGGCAGAAGGCCAGTTTGCTACGTTTGTAGTAGCAAAACTCACCTTCAAAAAACATGCCCAGTAGCCCAGAAGAAAAGGCAACAACAACGGCAACAATACAAAGAAAAACAACAACAACAACAACAACAACAACAGAAGCAACTACCAAATACCCCCAACAGAAAAACCTTACTACCAACACCACCAGCAACACAAAAAACAACAACAGAAATATCAGCAATAACCACAACAGAAAAGACAACAGAAACTGCAAAAACAGAAGAAAAAAAAGAAAATTCCAAGACTGCCTCTCCCTCCCCCATATCACATACACCACACATAAATAACAAGCAGCCAACATCAATAAAGACAGCAACACAAACATTCACAGAAACACACACAGACGCACAAAATTTGCCGTTACCTCTTTCTGACTCCTCAGATCTCCCATCATCCGATGAAGAGAGTGGGGAGGAGTGGAAAATAGCTACGAAAGGAAAGAGGAAGCGCAGTAAGAAGAAAACAAAACAAAATGCAAACACAAACAAAGCAGGGAGATTCACATCTCCCGAAAATACTACTAACACCAATAGTAATATAAAAAAAACAATGCTAACAGCAATAGACAGTACAAACACAGAGTTGATGAATTACATCAACTCTAAAACAAACATCACAAATAACGATATCAAAACCAACAACCACCCACGTACAACACCGCCAAAACACATTAAAATTATTCATGTAACACCAGCATTACACAACACAATAAAATCCCTCTACTCCAACTCGGTAGGGGGATTCCAGAAATATTTGTGCAAGAAATTGTACAATAGCCTCCTTGGTGAAAAATCCAAGGAGGAAACAAAACTTTCTAACGGTAAGTAACTTTCTGTTCTTTTGTTTTGTGCTTTAAAGCACACGTATAAATAGAATCATGGTGAAGATTGGTTGTGTGAATGTGCGTGGCTTAGGGTCCCCTTGGAAACAAGGGTACCTCTTAAATGACATCAAGTCACACAATTTGGATATCATAGCCATTAGTGAGACCAGACTCCATGAACCGCGGGCCCTAAAGTCCATGTTTGGCGGACAGTTTAACATTTATTTTTCTCCCTGTCTGCCGAGGATGGGCGGTAGTGGCACGGCGGTTCTTTTTCGCAAGAGTCTGGATCTCCAAGTAAAGACGATATTTACGGACCCGGAGGGTAGACTGGTTGTCCTAGATGTGGACGGCAGCGATGGAGGCGCTTTTCGGTTGCTGGCAGTTTATGTGCCTCCTTTAACAGGTCGGTCAGACTTCTTTCGACGTCTAGAAGTATTCCTGGGAACGTCTCGTCCCTTACTTTTAGTGGGGGATTGGAATGCTACCTTGGACACGCATCTAGACTACGCGGGGAGTGACAAAACTAGAAGGGGATGCAAAGGCCTCATAGACCTGCTCAGACGCTTCCAGTTGTCTGACAGGTACCGACTCGACCACCCAAATGTGCCAACGTGGACTTGGAGCAACCGCATTGGGTCGTCGAGATCGTATCTAGATAGGATAGTGTGTAGGACAAGAGATAGAGATAGTTTAGGATGTCCACAGTTCCACATAGTCAGCTACACGGATCACAAACTTGTGACGTGTACGCTAGACTTAGATAAGGCACATAGGCAGGGTCCCGGTTACTGGAAACTAAACGCGTCTGTCCTCACCACTGATACCACCACTACCACCACCACAACGAACTTTGCCGAGGCTTTGAAGCCTAGGAAAAGAATTTTGAATATATCGAAAGAGAAATTACTTGCATGCAAAAGCATGCTAAGTAAAAAGGACGTTACAGTCCATCTTCAAACGCCCGCGGACTTTAAGATAAACATCGAAAAAAAAACTATCATCTACAGAACCATTAATTTAAAGACAAAGACAGTGGAAAAATTCACCCAAGAAAATGTTGAGAGATGCTTAAAGCCGATTTGGTCTTACAAGACTTACATAACGAGAGGTTTGAAATTCGGAACGATAGAAGTAAGACTAGACAGCGAGCAGCGAGCGAAGGACCTCTCCACTAAGTCATTACAGCATGAGAACCTGCTCATGATCCCTACGTACCTTGGTCGTAGGGTTACGAAAATAAAAATTTCGAATGTGCCTCCTGAAATTGAGGAAGAATGGCTAGTATCTGCCATATGTCTAGGCATAGAGGAGGAGATAAACATACTAGAAGCATCTGCCGTTTGCAATCAAAACTGGATTGGCCAGGAATTTCAACTCCTGGTACAAATTGATCCAGCAAACTGGGAAAAAATTCCACATAGAATCCAATTAACTGAGGATTCAATTTTTCATGTTTTCGTCGAAGGCAGAAGGCCAGTTTGCTACGTTTGTAGTAGCAAAACCCACCTTCAAAAAACATGCCCAGTAGCCCAGAAGAAAAGGCAACGACAACGGCAACAATACAAAGAAAAACAACAACAACAACAACAAGAAAAACACAAGAAAAAAACAGCATTACTGCCTACACCGCCATATGCACAACTGGTCAAGCAGTTGTACAACGAAATGGAAAAACGCCAGCAGCCAGCAACACAGCCGAACCAAACAACAACACCACCAGTACCATCAAGAACAGAATCAGCACCATCACCACCACCAACACCAACAACAACAACCCCACAAGAAGGGAACACGAAAAAGACTCCCACCCGATCCCCCAAAACCAAAACACCACATCCCAACTGTCACGAAACAGCACCAACACCACCAACAACAAAATCAACCCACACAAAAATAGACCCCAACACCCTTCCCCTCCCATCCTCCGATTCCTCCAACATGTCAGATGAAGATGACACAGAGGCTTGGCAAGTGGCCACGGGGGGAAGAAGAAAAAGGGGTAAAAAAAGAACGGAAAAACAAACAAACAAAGCGGGGAGGTTTACCAGCCCCGAAACCAACACATCCACAGAAAACAAAAACACCAACACAAACGCACCAACACAGAACCCCACAACAAATTTGACAGCAATAAACACAAACAATCCAGACCTAATGAAATTCATTAGGTCAAACACTAACATAACAGATAATGACACGAAAACAAGCAATCACCCACGCACAACACCACCACAACACATCAAAATCATACATGTAACACGGAGCACATACAATACACTGAAATCTCTCTACCCGGATACAGTAGGGAGATTCCAGAAATATTCATAAAAAAAACTATACAAAAACCTTCTGAGAGAAGGTTGTGAGGCCAAGAGCCAAGAACTTTCGGACAGTAAGTAACTCTCTCTCTCTCTCTCTCCTTTCGTGTGTAAAACACAAATTTTGATAGAATCATGGTGAAGATTGGCTGTGTGAATGTGCGTGGCTTGGGGTCGCCTTGGAAACAAGGGTACCTCTTAAATGACATCAAGTCACACAATTTGGATATCATAGCCATTAGTGAGACCAGACTCCATGAACCGCGGGCCCTAAAGTCCATGTTTGGCGGACAGTTTAACATTTATTTTTCTCCCTGTCTGCCGAGGATGGGCGGTAGTGGCACGGCGGTTCTTTTTCGCAAGAGTCTGGATCTCCAAGTAAAGACGATATTTACGGACCCGGAGGGTAGACTGGTTGTCCTAGATGTGGACGGCAGCGTTGGAGGCGCTTTTCGGTTGCTGGCAGTTTATGTGCCTCCTTTAACAGGTCGGTAAGACTTCTTTCGACGTCTAGAAGTATTCATGGGAACGTCTCGTCCCTTACTTTTAGTGGGGGATTGAAATGCTACCTTGGACACGCATCTAGACTACGTGGGGAGTGACAAAACTAGAAGGGGATGCAAAGGCCTCATAGACCTGCTCAGACGCTTCCAGTTGTCTGACAGGTACCGACTCGACCACCCAAATGTGCCAACGTGGACTTGGAGCAACCGCATTGGGTCGTCGAGATCGTATCTAGATAGGATAGTGTGTAGGACAAGAGATAGAGATAGTTTAGGATGTCCACAGTTCCACATAGTCTGCTACACGGATCACAAACTTGTGACGTGTACGCTAGACTTAGATAAGGCACATAGGCAGGGTCCCGGTTACTGGAAACTAAACGCGTCTTTCCCGTCGAGACAGGTTTTCAGAGACCGGATTAGCACGTTAGTAAAGAGGGCTTTGACGGGAGCCATCGTCAACAACAAATGGTGGTTTGCCCTCAAGAGAGCAGTAAGGGCGGAAGCAATAAGGTATAGCAGGGCACTAGCTGTAGAGAGGAACAGAGTAGAGGTGGAGCTAGTGATAAAGTTAGAAGAGGCATTGCGAAGTGGCATCGCATCCGATGTTTTAGCGGCGAGGTTGGCCCATGACCAACACTTCAATGCTAAACACGAAGGGTGTGCTGTCAGGGCAAGGATGCGTGCTCTGAGGAATGAAGGTGTTGGAGCCGCACGAGAGGCTCGGGTGGCGGAGGCGCAGCGGGGTAACAGAGCCACCATCCGGTCTCTGGTAGACGAACAGGGGCGCGAATTGCTCGAGCCGAGCAAGATGTGCGAGGCGTTTCAGCGGCATTTTGCCCGACTGTTCGGGAGGAGTGGCGAGCGAGAAGGCAGGGTGGACTTTAGTGCCTACCTGCACAGCTTGCCACGACTCTCGGCAAGAGAGGCGGAGTGCTGCGAAGGGGTCATCACGGCGGAGGAGGCGAGGGACGCGATGGCGGGTTGCTCGACGGACAAATCTCCGGGTTTGGATGGTCTGCCCTACGAGCTTTACAACTGTATGCCAGACTTGTTTAGAGACGTCTTGGCGGCCGTGTACTGCAACTGGCAGCAGAACGGGAGCATTACCGGTTTTGTGAGCCGAGGAGCGGTAACGCTGCTGAAGAAAGATCCAAACAAGGGGGACGCCATAGATAACTTTAGGCTCATCACTCTGCTCAATGCAGACATGAAAATTTTGGCCAAGGTGTTAGCCAAGCGGTTGGCGCTTGTCATCGAGAAACTGGTCGGCACGGAGCAGACGTGCGCCGTGCCGGGCCGGAGCATCCATGACAACCTCCATCTGATGCGCTACATCATAGAGAGGGTAGTTAAGGAACCTGGCATGGGTGGGGCCCTGATCAATTTGGATCAATCCAAAGCTTTCGATAGGGTAGACCATCGATACTTGGAGGCCGTCCTCGAAGCGGCCGGCATCGGTCCCGTTTTCCGCGGCTGGATGGCTGCCTTGTACACAGGCATCCGTTCGGTTGTTCGCGTCAATGGACGTCTATCGGGACCCTTCGACATTGCACGTTCGGTTCGTCAGGGATGCCACCTATCGCCGCTCCTGTACGTATTGACTCTCGAGCCACTACTGCGGAAGCTGGCGACGCTGAGGGGCATCCCGCGAGAACTGGGGTGCGGGACGAGCGTGTCGGCATACGCGGACGACGTCACCGTCATAGCGTCTAGCCACGAGCACATCGAGCTTGTCGGCGAGACGCTGAAAGACTACGAAGCGGTGACGGGAGCGAAAATCAACCGGGATAAGTCGGTGGGTTTGCTGCTCGGCACCTGGAGAAGCAAGCCCATACCGTCCGGCAGCGCATCAGTAGTGGGACGCTGGACGGACGGTCCGGTCAAGTTGCTCGGAGTCTGGTTCGGTCCGGACCTGCAAACGGAGAAGAACTGGGACGAGATAACGAGTAGGGTGGCCACTCTCTGCCGGCAATGGTCCGAGAGGAAGCTGTCCCTAAGCGGTCGGGCGGAGGTGGCGAACGCGTACATCACATCCGTCATCGAATACCGCCTGACCGTCGTGCCTTGTCCCGATCGCGCCATCACTGAAATGGAGCGCATCCTCTTCCGCTTTTTGTGGAAAGGAAGCGTTCCGATGGTGAAGCGATCCGTTTGTTGCCAACACCCGCTGAAAGGAGGGCTGGGCATGCTATGGTTGATGATGCGCAGACATGCGCTGAGACTGCGACATCTCCGGCTCTACGTAGACGACGGTGAGCAGGTGTGGTCGCCGTTTGTGCGACGCGCTTTCCCGCAGCTCGTCTCCATGACCGAGCTGCAGTCGTGGATCAAAAAGAGGCCGAGGAATGGCGAATGGCACCGTGAGTGTTGCGTTGCTCTGCAACAACTTTGCCGTCCTGGGTCGACCTTGAGCGGCTGCATCACAACGAAGTCATTCTATAGGGGATTAGTGGAGGGCAGGTACGACGACGATCTCGGGGCGAACCTGGGCGTCGACGAGGAATACCTGACCCGCCTGTTCAGGACGACTTTTGGGCCGGGACCTATGGACAACTTCCAGAGATCCCTGGCCTGGCAGTGTTACCGAGAGGCGCTACCCGTTCGGGATAAGCTCTATAGACACGGCTCGCGAAATGCGGGGCCGACCTGCCCGAGATGCGGTCAGAGCGATGAAACCGTTCTGCACGCACTCGTGCAGTGTCCAACCATTTCGGAGCTGTGGGCTTATGTCGAACGACTGCTGTCGCGTGTGGGACGAGTCGGTTTATCAACAGAGTCTATCGTCAATATCGTCACGCCTCCTTCCTTTAAACGGGAAGGAAGAGCTGTATTTATCGTACTTGTGGCTATGGCGAAAGAATGCATCTGGTGGACGCGTCTGAAAGGATTAGAGACAAATACTTTCCTCTCTGGTCAATCTCTCATCAACTTTTTCAAGTATCACTTGAAAAGGAAGGTGAGAGTAGAGAGGCAAGTGTTGTCTAGCAAATGTTTCGAAAAAAGATGGATACATGTAGCAAGAATGGCACGTATAAATGACGAAGCCACCTTGACCGTGATTCTATAAAACGTTTTAAAATTTTGTAAACAGAGAGTTACTTACGTTTCTTGCATAAATAAAAGAAATTTTATTTAACAAACTGTAACACTAAAGACCGAGGTTACCGTGGTCTTTTCGTAGGTTTTTCTTTCCACGGATAACCTCCCCATTTATTGGGGATTTTCTGTATTATTTCGTATTTTTTGTAAATACCCCAAACGTTTTGCGATGTTTTTTTTTCATCGTTGTCCCCACTTTTGTTTTTTTTCTGCTTTGTTTTCGCCCCCCTCGAAAAGAAAAAATTCTACATTTGTATTTTGTCCCCTCTGTGTTGAGCCCTGTGTGGCTAATAAAGAAACATATCTATCTATCTATCTATCTATCTATCTATCTATCTATCTATCTATATGTATGCATTATATTATTATTGCTGTTATTATCAATGATCCATATTGCTCTCAATAATAATAGCAATAATAATATCTATATAAATATTCACTCCTGAATATTTGTTCCGTATTGTAACTTTTCACACCGAAGCTGTTCTGATTTGGCGCAAAACAATTCAGAGGGCCAGCAGATTTCAACGTAACGGGTTGGGCAGATTTTTCAAATGTTTAACATGTGCTGATGAAGGTAAGATTTATATCAAACCAGAAACCGGTCTACATGTATACTAATAACATGAAACCTATAGCATTCTGCTATATAGGTATGTGAAAGATTT
>NC_142928.1:109275098-109280098 GCF_046866305.1 Octopus bimaculoides
TATATATATATATATATATATATATGACAAAATCGATAAAGTAACGAATAATTGTGAAATGAAGTATCACAATTAATTGATCAAATATAGTATTAGCAACAAATGTAAAAAGCCCTTGTATAATACGTTGAATTTTATAAATAAAACCGGGATTATCGATTGCACTCTGAATATAGTTGACAAAAGGATCTTTGATTTCAAAATACCAAATGCTAGTATAACTGCCATAAAGCTAATCCCATAAGTAATTCCATTAGTAATTAATATAACTACCATAGAATTAATAACAACATATGAAAAAGTCTCATATTGTGAAAGTCAGTCTGAGACTTATTCGTATGTAGTTATTATTTCTATGTATATTGGTAATTAGTTGGTTTTCATCTATGAGAGATAAAAGAAAATATCTTCTTCACACTTTGACAGAAAAGATTTCCTGAATGTCTATAGCAAAGCAACTCTTAAGCGCCCGATTCTCGAACCCTCATACATTTATCATGTAGCAGGCTATAACAAATATGACGTTAATTTAAATAAATATAACGGAGATCTTTCCAATGTGAGTATGGGGGCCAAAGCTTCAGCGGACGTTTCAAAACTATTAATAATTTTATTCTAGATCTGATGCAAATTCACCAAAACATGCAGCCAGTAATGGAAGTAAATACATACTGGATAAATTAAGTCTCCGTCTTTAGTATTAAAAAATCTTACATTTCAGATTTTGATGCAGAGAAGTTTAAAGGTGGAATGTTTAAATGTGGAGAGCAAGCAATATTAGAGGGAAGAAGCGGATGGCTCGGTGGGAGTGTGGGGAGTGCTGTGGCAGGGAAGGGTGAGAGGAGATAAGAGAATCAGTTCAGAAAGATGGAGAGGATTAACAATCAGGGTATCGAGAGAGGTAGTAGAGGTGAAGAGTTGGGATATGAGTGAGATGGGCGGGATAGGTAGTATCTGAAGGGTGGTCAATTGTTGTTGGGTTTGTGAACAGATGTTGAAATTTAGGGATAATGGCAATCTATTAAGTAATGAGAGGTTGTGCTTGCAAAGGATGGTAAGCGATTTCCTTAAGCACAATTTACAAATGCCGAGGTTAGTGTTTTTTGTGGGAGCCTCACTTACAATGGAACAGCATAGGGTGTCGATAGTGCTTTGGGATTTGAGGTTGTGTATATAAGTTGCTAATGAGGTAGATAATTTAGAATATGGATTATAGAAAGAGTTCATCTCTGCTCCGTAGCGGCACTTGAAATCGGAAGTGCTGCCATTATAGAGCCTTGCTTGGTGTGAGCGTGATGTTACTACTCGGCATTTGTAGAGTACATTTTTGTGTAGATAGAAACCTCTGAGAAGGCAGAGTTGAGGCATCTGAAAATTGCAGGTTTTCCTGTCTGTCCTGCTGTTGGAATTGATTGCTGGGAAAGTCATGTTCGTACGGGTAGTTACCGGCAAAGAAGAAATAGAGATATAATCAGTACTATTGGATTGGTAGTGGGTATCACCGCTAGTATATGTCGTTATATGGGTAGTATTATGGGGAGAAGCATTAAGGTTGATATTATTGAGTCGAATGGGGTTACTAAGGGTTGTACTATTGCGACTAGGTGGGTTGGAGTGAGGTTCAGTAGGATAGATTACAGGTGTTGAAGTTTGCGTCTGTTAGAGGAGGCAATTATGGATCCTAAATTAGGTGTTGGGGAGCAGAAGATTTTAATAGATGGTTTATTGAAGTCAGAGTAAGATTTATACCGTGGTGAGAAATTAGAGTTTAAAATTTTGAAGTTTAAGTAGGGATTTAACTTAGAGGGAGAAATGTGGTAAAAACCATAGGATTACGCGCATCCTGCTTTTAGAGGGATTAAAGTGTATGGAATAGTGGGTGGGTCCAGATAGGGAGGCTCGTAGTCATTACAGTCGGTGGAGCTGTCGAGTGCCATGTGCAAGGTTTTTTTTTTGAGGATTGATAGATTGTTGATTAGTGGAAGAAGGCCAAACTGATCCGGGATTAGTACTAGGAAGATACGTGCAATTTTAGATTTAGGATAAATGCTGGGGATATACGAAATCTTTTCACGGAAACCACAGATCTGGAGAGCTTGATTATACTCGGCATGATTGTTTAAAGATGTTTTCATTAGCTGATAAGTTGGTGATTCTGTTAGAGACTATGCTATTAAGGGTAAGTGCAAAGTCATTGGATAAAACGTTGATATATTTTAATTATTGATAGTGTTTATGGAAAAGATAATATAGGTTTGTATTTAAGTGAAGAGTAACGTCTAAGAAATTGGTCACTTTATTGTCATTTTCAAATAAGAAAATTAGATTATAATTTTTAAAGAGTCTATAGAAGGCTTTCTTGATGCGTTCAACAAAGGGTAAAAAAAACCCAGTGGGTGTAAGGAGGGCATCATTCCTGTAGAGCCCTCCGGAGAGGTTGGGGAAGTGTTGTTTAGCTTGAGAAAGAAGAAATAGGCCAACTTGGTCAGTAACTAAGAATTCCTTAGATGAGTTGCGGGTCCAGTAATTATCTTTAAAGCAAGTTAGTGTTTCTCTAGCAGCCAGGATAATGTTAACATCAGATCGAGAGATAAGTGAGACGCATGTAAATATTTACACAGCTTCATGTATACGTATATATACATGCATGCACACATACATACACACATACGCACACATATACATATATATGCATATATATCATATGTATATTATATATATATTACATGCATATATATGATATATGATATATATATATGCATATATATATATATATATATATATATATATATATATATATATATATATATATATATATATATATATATATATATAGTATCAAAAGCCTTCTTTAGGTCAATAAAGGCAAACGAGGAATCACGCTGTTGTTCTCGGCACTTCTCTAACAGGAGGCGGGAGACGAAGACCATGTCGATAGTGTTACGGTTAGCTCTAAAACCGCAATGAGACTCTGGGAGGATTCCTTCAACGAAGTGGCCAAGAAGTCGAGAGAGCAGGACGCGTGCCAAGACCTTTCCTGCAACATCCAGGAGTGAAATACCTCTGCTGCTGTTGCAGTCTGGGCAATCTCCCTTCTTCTTGAAGATGGTGATTATTTCTGCGTATTTCCAGCGTTGAGGGATCGAAACACTTTTCCAACAGTAGAGGATAATCTGATGAAGACGCTGGACAAGAGCAGGACCAGGGTTATAGTGGAAGACACTTGACAAAGGTGTCAAGCAGTGGGGCTGAACACGGAACTATATAGTTGGGAAGCAATCTTCTTACTACACGTCGACTACTCTGTCAGCACCTGCAATTCTAGAATCCAATTATATATATATGTATATATATATATATATATATATATATACATACACATATAGGTGAAGGAGTGGCTGTGCTTCCTTACCAACCAGATGGTTCCAGGTTCAGTCCCACTGCATGGCACCTTGGGTAAGTGCCTCCTACTATAGCTTCGGGCCGACCAAAGCCTTGTGAGTGGATTTGCCAGACGGAAACTTAAAGAAGCCTTTCGTATATATATATATATATATATATATATATATATATATATATATATATATATGTGTGTGTGTGTGTGTGTGTGTGTGTGTGTGTGTGTGTGTGTGTGTGTGTCTGTGCGTGTATATTTGTGTGTCTGTATCGCTTGACAACCGATTGTTGGTGTGTTTATGCCCCCGTAACTTAGCGGTTCGGCAAAAGAGACAGATAGAATAAGTATTAGGCTTACAAAGTATAAGTCTTGGGGTCGATTTGTTCGACTTAAGGTGGTGCTCCAGCATGGCCGCCGTCAAATGACTGAAACAAATAAAAGTATAGAATACACAAGCAACACCGCCTCACGTCAGTTCTTATTGTGCCACTAGCGTTGCGTACTCAGATTAGATACCAGTGCAATTATCAATGCTTTCGCACTCTGAATGTGCATTCCCATGTGATTATAAGATGAAAAAGGATTTGTTCATAAAGTTGAAGTGTATCCAACGGATAATTTAATTCTGGATTGCGATAGACAATAACTCTAGAAGGAAACAAGTCCCCACCCACAACATTGTGGATATCCCGTGTACCTGAAGCAAAATGCCATCGAAAAATCATTTTTCACTGAGCCGTGGATTAGTTAAGTCACAATTAGTTAAGTCACAATTAGTTAAGTCACAATTAGTTAAGTCACAAAAATATTGTTTTTAGTGATCACTATTTTTTTAAATGAGAGTTTGTGACATTTATACATTTTCCAATGTTACTGTTATTGTTGTTTCGCCTCAAATCAACCTTGTTTTTCATGTATCATGGGCTTCATTATCCAGAGTGTCTTATCGTTTTCAAGATAATAAAGAGTAATTTGAGTGACATTCAGCTGGCATAGCGATGGGAATGAAATAAACTTGGTAAACGTAGAATCGAAATCAGCTCATAGTTTTGGTGGGAAAATGGGTGCAAAATTTCAAAATTTCGATATTTAAAAATAATTAAATAAATAAATAAATAAATAAATAAAATAGTTATAATAAAAAAATAGTGCGCTATTCTCGCAATACTTTTCCTGTCGCGGGCGCTGGCAACCCACGCTACATCAGTGGGTCGCAGTCATTACTATCAGAGATTGCTTCTTAATACAACCCTCACTAAGACATATTGATAACATGCCAAGTTAGTTCACGCGCTACATTGTACATTTCTGATATCAAGACAAACTCATTACAGGTAATTTTCCCTCACACAATGGTCATAACCACTCTAAATGGATTGCAAAATCTAAGTCTCCCAGTACTAAATATAATGAATTTTGGCAACAGCTGAAAGTCTTTGTTTCGTTGTTTTAGCAGGTATATTTAGTGTTACACTAAATTTCTTACAATATATGATTTGGTTTTCTATGTTGATTATTCTTTCCATCATCTTGATGTCGAATATATATATATATATATATATATATATATATATATATATATATATATATATATATATATCTG
>NC_142928.1:109285098-109287598 GCF_046866305.1 Octopus bimaculoides
TCAACCTAATTTTACCTATGATTTTGCTCATTTAATATCTTTTAATATACACTAGCAACAAGGAAAATGCTTTTATTTTGTGGCTATTCTTACAAATAAGCCAGTACTAAAAACACGTGTACAGGTTACTATGCAGGTATATTTACAAGTTGACTATAAACTAATTAGGTTCTGTTTTTATAATCCATTAGCTTGAAATGTACCTGTTCATATAAGTTTCCTTCTGAAATTTTATACAATAAATATACATAGATAAAAAAAAAACCCCAAACGATTACACGCACCTCTATCTATCTATCTATCTATCTATCTATCTATCTATCTATCTATCTATCTATCTATCTATCTATCTATCAAACTCCTGTTTGCTGCTTACATGCCAGTTTGCTCGTCCACAGGTCTTTGTCGTGTATCTCTACTTCTATGTATGTATGTATATATGTATGTATGTATGTATGTATGTGTGTGTGTGTGTATGTGTGTGTATGTGTTTATGTACATATGTAACAAAGGAATGTAAATATGTATAAATATTTCCTTTTTAAGATTATTTTAAGTTTTTCGCAGAATTGAAGTCGATCACTAGAAAAGTGAAACAGTTCCAGAGAGTCGTGTATACCGAGAGGTGAATTTGTAGATACACCCGGGTGTATCTCTAGTTTTACTTGCATTCTCGTAATGGCTATACATGTCTCTTTAGTAAACGAGCGTGTGTGATTACTGTTTGTGTGTGTTTAGGACATAATTGTACGTATATTCTTCTATTCTTTTATATGCTTCAGCCCTAAGGCCGTGACCATGCTGGGGCACCGCCCGTGAGTATATGTTCATGATAGGAAAATCAAATGATGATCTAAAATCAGATTATGAGCTGTGAGTTCCATATAGAAATTTCCATTTCCATAACTTTATACGAAACATTCACTATCGCTTGGCAGGTAATCTCTACAACGTATGACTTTTGTTCTCTGCTTGATAAGACAGGATCAAGTTTGTTCATTTTGTACGGCGTTGCTGATGTATAGGAGAGTTCTATTAGTGTTACTTTTTTTAAAGTTGTGATTAAATTCTGGTTCTAGTGTGTCTTAAGTATGTTGATCGCGATAATCTTCTTTGCAGATACCATTGTAAATAGTGTTGGCTAGTATGTATGTATGTATGTATGTATGTATGTATGTATGTATGTATGTATGTATGTATGTCTGGTGCGGCGTAAAAACGAAAGCGAGTGTGTGTTCGATACAGATAAAATTCGCTAACTATTAATGTTCACCTGTTGAAAGCTTCGAAGGTTGTCAAGTGAGAATTACAGAATAGGGACAACTCTTATTTATTTATGTTCAACCCCACATACTGAGTGGGCCCCCACTCATATGTATGTACGTACATACATACATACATACATACATACAAACATACAAATTTAGGTATATATGTATGTATGTATGTATGTATGTTCAAAAGGTGTTGGGATCCAACTGGGTCTTTCATACAAAGTCCCAATTTTTAGCGGGAGGAAGAAGAATTGAAACTCTCTCTCTCTCACACACACACACAAACTGAAATCTGAAATCTGACAATAACAAGAAATAGTTTTGAACAGTTTGTCTCACCTATGTAGTAGTAGTCGGCGCAAGAGCTCTGCTTTCGCTTCAACTTGAGAATAGGGTCAACTTCATGCTAGAATCAACTTGTTTGTTTGTTTATGTGCTTGTGTGTGTGTGCGTGCGTGTGCGTGTGTGTGCGCGTGTGTGTGTGGAGTGTGTGTGTGTGTGTGTGTGCGCGCGTGTGTATTGTTGTGTATGTGTTGTTTCCTTTTCTTCCTTCCTTTCTTTCTCTTTCTCTTTTCTTTCTTTATCCTTCATTCTTTTCCCTCTATTTCTTTATCTTCCTTCTTTTTCCGGTTTTCCTTTATTTCCTTCTCTATTTCTCTCTCTCTCTCTCTCTCTCTCTCTCTGAACACCCCCACCCCCACACACACAGATACACACAGAGACACACACACTTACGCCCGCATACGCACGCATATACACACAAAAATCTTGACAGTAACTTCGAAGTCTCGTCATACTTGCCTTCATCAGTCTGCCAATATATTTATGTATCAATCGTCGGTTTCGGTCAAAAGAATTACCAACTAATTAGATTAATGTCTCTGTGTATTCTGCAGATATATGTACACTTAAAACAATTTCTGACCAGACTTGCCTTACACAATATCTAACAGGGGCGGGCTATTATATGGGTTTCACATTTTGGCACAAGGCCAGCAATGTGGAGAAGGAGGTAATTCGATTACATCGGCTTAAGTGAACAACTAGTATTTATTTTGCCGACCCCGAAAAGGACGAAAGAGTAAGTGGACTTTGGGAGAATTTGAACCCAGAACGTTCAAACAGACAAAACGCCACTAAGCATTTTGCCCGGCGTGTTAACGATTCTGCCAGCTAGCCACCTAGGGAATATCTCAACAAGAGTAAAACCGATAATGTGTATTGTG
>NC_142928.1:109290098-109300098 GCF_046866305.1 Octopus bimaculoides
ATTCTGTTTTGCATGAGAAAACATTACATATTCATAAATTAGGAAAATAAAGTCAAAATCACGAATTACTTCCTAGAAAATGGTTCTAGTATTCTTTTTCAGGTATTGTAAGTTCTATAAGAACAACAATTGTCAAAATCCCAATGTTATATATATATTGTGTTATCCAATAAATAATGCAGTTTTTTCAATTGCATTAACTAAAAGTGGAGGGGGATGGGATAAACTATCTACATTAAGTTGCTATAAAAGCAGGTGGCAATTTTACCTTGTCCCTATTCTTAGTGTAAGTCTTGAAGAGTGCAGTTCGATTTTAACTGTTATTTTTTCAATGCATGTTCGGCATATTTCTGTAGATGAGGTCAGAACTGTACTTGAAGAGTATTTTTTGTCACGGTCAAGTGAATTTTGGAAGAGGGGTCTTGCAAGTATACCAGATAGATGGAAGAGCATTGTATAAAATGAGGGAGAGTATATTTTAGATTAAAAAACTTTCTTTATCTTAATTTTGAAAAATAAAAGAAGTATAATAAAACCGCATTATTTATGTGATGACCCAATATATATCTGATCATTTATAGAGAAGTGGATCATGTTATTAACATTGAAGCCACATTCATAAACAACAGTAATAGCGTTATATGCACTATCATAGCTATTAAAAAATAATAAAAATGTAGTTCCTCTGCTTCTGTTTCAAACATTTAATTTTGAAAATAATTTTTTGATGAAGTGTAGCTCCATTGCTTTTCGAAATTTTGGGTCATCTCTTGAACATTTGTAAAAGAGAAAGACTTTGAACTTTCCTTCACCACATATTTCTAGATGCTTGCTCAGTGGAATCTTGCACAGTTCCTCTTGTCGGATCTGTTGTCTGAATTTTGAACGTTTTCAGAGGGAATTGTTTGTTTCACCAATGTAATCTTCCTTGGAGTTGGGGCAAATAATATAGTATATAAGATTCTGTGTCTTGTACTTCATATCTGCATTTACTTTGAACGAAAATCCGCTCTTGAATTTTATGTGGGAACCACTTTCTAAGTATTTAAAGTTCTTGTTGCATGTTCCACATCTGCTATCTCCACGTTCCTTTACGGAGAATTCTGATTCATTTTCTGATGTGAGGTGTTTTTTGAGACTTTTTGGTTGGCGTCAACTATTTCGTAATGGGTTTTTATCAATCAGATCTTTCATTTTGGGGCTTTGTAGAAGTATCGGTAGGTTTGATTTTATGGTGTGAAAGATGTTGGCTACCCCAGGATTGTGCGTATTAATAAATAAAATCGTGTGTTCACGTTAATTTTTTCCTTTGGTGTCCTTAGTTGTGCAATACTAAGCTTTATTGCCTTTTTAATTCCCTCGTTTATTAATCCAAAAGAGTATTTCTGCTTTGATAGGAAGTCTTTGAGCTCGTTGAGTCGGATTTGACGTATTTTAGGGTCAATCACTATAGTGCAGATACGTCTTGCCATGCTGTATGGGATGTTTCTTTTGATGTGTGAAGGATGGCAAGAGTAGGATTTCAAATATTGGTGCGTGTCCGTTTTTTGTAAAATATGTCTGTTGTGATTGTGGTGTTGTGTATTTTTATGTGAAAAGCCAAGAACTGTAACTCATTGCAACTGGATTCTGTCGTGATTTTGATGGATGGGTGAAGTGTGTTGAGTATATTATTAAATGGTTGTAGGTCCTCATCTTATTTGTCCCAAAAGTTGAAGCAGTCATCGAGGAAGCGTTTCCACTTGTTAATGATGTATTTCTTGTAATCCTGATGAAAGCCTCTCTCTACTTTCTCATAAAGCTTTCCTTCCAAGTAACCCATGACAAGGTTAGCATATGAGGGTGCAAACTGCGTCACCATAGTTGTACCCTTTAACTGTCAATATGTTTTATTATTGAATCTGAAGGTGTTTTCATCTAGCACCAGGCGTGTGGCTTTGGTGATGAAATCAGTTTTGAAGCGTTCATTTATCTGTCCTCTATGTTTCTATACCCAGTGTTTGACTGCGTGCAGGCTCAAAGTGTGAGGTATATTTGTATAAAGATTGGTGACATCAAAGCTTGTAAGTATGGTACCTTCTGGCACAGTAGGTGGAATGTGCTAGACGAAATCTATGCCGCCCTGTATATAGCTGAGTATTAAAGGACATAAAGGTTTTAGGAGTATGTAAAAAAAATGACACTTGGTGCTTGAGGTCCAGCAGCTATTGGTCTCAGTTTGTGGTCAGTAGGTCTTAGTATTTTGATGTATTGGTTCCTCTGCTCATTTATGGCTCTCTGTATTTCGGGGCTTTTGTGGATTTTGGCTAATCCGTAGAAATTTCTCTCTTTGATTACAGTTGCATAAATAATCTTTCTCTTTGTCTGTGAAGGAATCTTGGTATTCATTAATTAGTGCTTTGATTTTATTCGTTATCGCTTTTTCCAGGTGTCTTGGTTCATCCTTGTAGTAGGTTTGGTCTGTTAGGATTTCCATTATTTTATCTTTATAGTAGTTTTTGTCCATGATTATTATCGCCCCTCTCTTATCGGCTTCTTTTAGGATGATCGAATTGTCATTCTTCAGTGTTAGCAAGGCTTCTTTTTCTTCTTCACGAAGGTTTTCTTTGTTTCTACGGGTACTTAGGGGAAATTTCGAAATTGTGTCTATATATGCGTCTAAATGTTTGTCATTCCCGCCAACTTTATGTCTGTATGTACGTGTGTGTGTGTGAGTGTGTGTGTGTGTGTGTGTGTGTGTGTGTGTGTGTGTATGCATGTGTATATATGTATGCGTGTGGGTACATTTATATGTATGTATTTTGCATATTAATGTGTTTGTGTGTTTATGATAATGTATTTGTATGTGTGTGTGTTTGTGTGTGTGTGTATTTGTGTGTGTGTGTATTTGTGTGCACGTGTTTGAGTGTGTCTATGTGTATGGGGTTATGTCACAATGTACGTGCGTCTGTTATGTATGGATGTGGGTCTCCATATGTGTCCATGTATGTATGTGTGGAGTGTGAATGTGTATATATGGTCATTGTTTCCTTCTCCTTTTGTGTACGTATGTATGTGTGTGTGTGCTTGTCTGTCCGTATTACCTATGTACCGATCTACTTATCCATCTGTTTACCTACATATCCACTTGCCTACCTATAAATATAGATGTGTTTGTCTGTCCGTATTACCTATGAATCTATCTATCTACTTATCTATCGGTTTACCTATATATATATATCCATTTATATATATATATATATATATATATATATACACGCCTACATAACAGCCTATTAACAAATCTACCCGTGTATGTATAAACGGTGGGTTTGGGGTATCACTACCTTCTTCTACGTGTCTCTCTTATTCAGTATGAGGGATGTTTTCTTTAGGCGGACGTACTCCTGTATTTGTCTAAGTGTTGGGTCTTTCGGGTCCTTGGATAAAATGTGGATGCCAAGTAGACCCAGTGTGCCTCCATATTAGTCTTTGGTATGTTGGTAGAGTACGGAGGACTGTTACTTGTTGTCATATTGTCTCAAATGTTCATTTAATCTCTCCGCCATGTCTCACCGATGTATGTCATGTTCTTGTCTTTACAAGTAGCCTCTATGCTCTAGACTACATTTCTAGTACCACAGTTAATGCCAGGTTTAATCTTACATAACATGCAGTTCTCATTGGTGCATGTGGTATTCTCAAAGGAGTACGTCCTACATAATTGTGATCTTATGGAGCTCACTGGCTTTACAACGATCTTAATGTTGAAATTGATCTCCTTCAGAGCTTTCTTAAATCTTCGGACTTGTTTTACATGGGTTGTGGCCTCTGCAAACTTGACATTTGTCGGCAGCCTTGTACCATGTGCTCACCTTGTTTGATTTGTCACAGACTCTCTGTATCCCATTCTAGTCTTTACCTCTGTATCTAGGACAGGTGCCACTGGTTTCATTACATATAATGCTATCTAATCCTATCTTTATGCTCATATCCAGAAAGAAAATCTTGCAAACCAAATACAAAAACGAAATATAAAAATAAAAAAAACGAAAGTAAATGAGTAGAAATTGAATCAGTGAGTGTGTTAATTAATAAGGCATTAAAACGAAATGACTCTCCCCAGACACAACAGAATATGCTTCAACACACAAATTCACATAAAGAACCTTGCAAACCAAATACGAAAACGAAATTATTATTATTATTATTATTATTATTATTATTATTATTATTATTATTATTATTATTATTATTATTATTGCTGCTGCTGCTACTACTACTACTACTACTACTACTACTACTACTACTACTACTACTACTACTACTACTACTACTATGGCGCCGAGCTGGCAGAATTGTTAGTACGCTGGACGAAATGCTTAGCGATATTTCGTCCATCGCTACATTCTGAGTTCAAATTTTGCCGAGGTCGACTTTGCCTTTCATCCTTTCGGGGTCAATAAAATTAAACACTGGGTCGATGTAATCGACTCATCCCCGACCCCAAAATTGCTGTTTTTGTGGCAAAACTTGAAACCATTACTACTACTACTACTACTACTACTACTACTACTACTACTACTACTACTACTACTACTACTTGGTAGATTGAGGCAAATTTCTACTGCATCACCTGCTACATCTCCGTGTTGCTGGGGTGTGTACAGCATTGTGTGTTCTTTTTTGCTGTTGGAGTGTGCAAACTCTTCCCGGTACTGTATTGAGTTATTTTTTCCCCTTGAGGTGTAGTGCTGCCTTTTGTTGTGTTACTGATTGTATTGTGTTGAGTGTGTAATGGGATTCTAGGTAAATTCCATTACGGTAAATTCCACTACAGTAAATTTCACTATAGGTAATATGAATACATTTTAGATCAAATTTTATTGACACATTAAGATTAAAATAATGGCAAGTACATAAAAATAAAGTTATGAAAAAGTTTAATATATTTGAAGAAAATTCCTTTATGACAAATTGTGTGCAATATTTCTTAAAAATTGTAGAGCGTTTTCAGATTGATAATTCTCAACTAGCTTCTTTGGTCTTTAGTAATACATCAGTCATTTGATAGGACTTTTTCCTTTTTGTCGAGTTCCCACGTCGAATGTGTGCAATTTTCGTCTGGCTTAAGCCTTCATCTAACACGATGATATGAGGCTTCTTTTTTTATCAGGAAGTAGGGCAAATGGCCTGGGTACATATAACCCTCCTATGATGATATGTAGCGTGAAAAGCTGACATCACAAACTAGGAGACACCTTAAAAGTCTCATCACAGGCCCAATTTTCAGAACTTTCTAGATCATCCAAGCCTTTTTACTGAAGGAAAAACTAAAATTCTGTCCGAGTCATCAATACCACTGTCAAAGGCCAAAAACAAAGACCCATTTTCTAAGTACTTAACTGCATCGGGAATTTCAAACCATGAACGACAAGTTAGAAGTGCTGGGATTCCTAAAGTATGCTGCCTCCAGTTACGTATGTTACGCGTAAGTCCAGGGATAGTTTGCAACAATGATTGTGCTTCCTCATCGAAATTTTATACAGCAGTAGCTATTACCTCCTGTGAAGATACTGTGCCTGTTCTCATTACTTCACTTACCATTGAATTAACTGTCTGTTGGGCATTAGCGTGTGCACTGCTTTCTGAGTGATCATGGGAGACGGTGAAAAAATAACTTCTGGTACACTTGAGTTGAAAGTTGTATGTAGTCTAGCCCGGTAACTTTTATGAAAACGTTCACAACGCCAATATATTTTTGTTTTGCTACTGTTAACTCTATTCTTTTCGTCTTTATGATTCTCTTCGTCGCAAAGCATACATTTGTTCTCTGATGTTATTAATGTTTCCATTGTTGAGGGTTTGAAAGTTCAAAGTTAAACTGAATAGAAAAAAATTAGCAGTACAGTGAAATTCAGTTAAAAAATGAGTAAAGATGGTATAAACGACTAATTAGTTAAGAAGTGTGTAACAAGGGCGTGTGTAATTAGTTTTCCATAGACCGTTATTTTCCGAGTGGAATTTACCTTAGTGGAATATACCGCAGTGAATTTTCCCTGTCATGAAATTTACCGTAGTGGAATTTACCGGTCACGGTGTAATGGTTTGGTTTTCTAGCTTGTTGAGTGTGTAATGCTTTGGTTTATTATTATTATTATTATTATTATTATTATTATTATTATTATTATTATTATTATTATTATTATTATTATTATTATTATTATTATTATTATTATTTTATGTTTGACTTTTGTTTTGCATTTGTACAAGTTGGATCCAAGTCTCACCCAGAGACCTCAAGAGACAACAAGTTAGAAGTTCATCTAGGTGTTATGCCTAGGGTACCATATATTTGGATTTGTACAGTTTTGTTCAAGTGAATGTTTAAGAAACCATAAGAAAATTATGTGTTTGCTTTAAAATTTGAGATCACATAGACAGTATTTTACGTAGGATATGGGCAGTTCCCATGAGCACTATCTTTTGAACTTCAGCCATTTTGGGGTTTCCTGGTATCTGAGCTAGGTAGTAATCAGCCCGTTTCGCTGTCATTCCCAGGGCACCCATGACAATAGGTATTGTTTTCGTCTTCAGATTCCACATTTTGCTAATTTCTATTTCAAGATCTTTATATTTGCTCAGTTTTTGGTAGGTCTTGACAGATACGTTTATATCGATTGGGACAGTCATATCAATGAGGAGGCATGATTTTTGTCTGAAGACTTTCAGTATGATGTCTGGCCTATTTGCGTCTATCTTTCTGTCAGTTTGAATGGTGAAGTTCCAGAGGAGTGCAATGTGATCATTTTCAAGTACTGGGGGTGTTTTGTGTTCCCACCAGTTTTTATCATGGGGCAAGTCCAGGTTTTTGCATATTACCCAGTGAATATATTGTGCAGCTCTATCATGCCTGTTGAGGTACTCTGTAGGCGCAAGCAGACTGCACATGGAGACAACATGATCGATGGTCTCATTTTGTTGTTGGCATATACGACATAATGGGGAGCTGCCGTTCTTTAATATGTTGGCCTGGTAGTTCTTTGTAGGTAGGCATTGATCTTAGGCGGCTATGATAAACCCCTCTGTTTCTGATTTCAAGCCAGAGGCCATTAACCATTGGTGGGTAAGGGCTTTGTCAATATCTGCATTATTCGCTCTCTTTGGGTATTTGCCATTGAGAGGTTTTCCATGCCATTTTTCAGTCATAATATCTAAGGCAGTAATTTTTTCACGGGTTTTCAAGCGCTTAGCTTTTTCTGCAGGTGTTTCTAGTTCGTCTAATTCTTGAATTTGTTGCAATTGGAATTCACTTAGATAGCCCTTTGCCTGTTTTGTTACTGAGTAAGATGCTTTCTTGCTTTCATGTTTTAAGACAAGTTATTATTATCATCATTATTATTATTATTATTGTTGTTGTTGTTATTATTATTATTATTATTATTATTATTATTATTATTATTATTATTATTATTATTATTATTATTATTATTATTATTATTATTATTATTATTATTCACCGCTCACAAAGAAGACGCGAGTCATCAACCGCAGTTCACGGAGGTGATGTCATCTCATACATAGGCAATCAGATACTTTTGTCTATTCACCAATATGGGCGTTGTTCGTATTTCTTTCAATAGTCAGGTATAAACCAGTGGTCAGGGAAATCTTCAAAGAATCAACCAATGAATTGAAAATATATTCTTATCAGTATGTATCAGTATTTATATAGTGGGTTATCCCATTAATAATGCGCTTCTTTTATACTTCTTTTATTTTTTCAAATTAAGATAAACAAAGTTCTTTTCTAATCTAAAATACTCTCCTTCATTTTCTAACAATGCTCTTCCATCTATCTGGTAGACTTGCAAGGCTCCTCTTCCAAAATTCACTTGTCTGTGACAAAAAAATACTCTTCCTGTACTGTTCTGACCCCGTCTGCCGAATTCATATTTTTTCCGCTCAAATGATTTTGAAGACTGCGGAATAAATGATAATCAGATGGGACAATGTCCGGCGAATATGGTGGAGAGGCATCGTTTCCCATTCAAACTGCTCCAGCGTTTGGAATGTCATCCTCACTGTATGTTGCCGGGCATTATCCTGATGGAAGAACACCTTTCGTTGTGAAACCAAAGATGATCGTTTTTCTTCTAGTGCTGACTTAAGCCGCTCAAGCTGCTCGCTGTAGATCTCCTTTGTTATTGTTTGGTTTGGGCTTAAAAGTTCAAAGTGAACTAAACCTTTCATATCCCACCAAACAGAAAGCAACACCTTACGTGGGTGAAGACCATCTTTAGCGTGGGTTGCTGGTGTTTCTCCTTTCATTACCCACTGTCTTCGACAATTGACATTTTTATACAGAAACCATTTCTAATCACCAGTTGCTTTTCGGTCCAAAAAAAGGTTTATTGGTGAGACGTGACAGCAAAGAAGAGCACACCTTCAATCTCAGAAAGTTTGTGAGGAACCCATCGACCCAATTTTCTGACTTTTCTAATGGCATGCAGGCATCGATGAATGGTTGAATGACCAAATCCAAGTTTCTCTCAAGTACTTCAACATTTACGATGGGGCTTTGTTCCACCAGGGTTTGTAGGACGTTATCGTCAAGCTCAACAGATCTTCCAAGACGAGGCTCGTCTTCTAGGCTGTGGTTTCCGGCTCGGAATTTCTGGAACCACTGTTCACACTGGTTTACGCTTATTGTCCGATATCCATATTTTCTCTTGTCAAAGAAAATATTTCTCCAGCGTTCGCTATTTTACCCTCGTTCTGGTCTAATATTTGTTTTCGTTCGGTTTCCTTGTATGTCTCCACTGTCCTGTTTTTGTTCCCAGCCTTGACGCTCCATAAATCCCAAATTTTATTTTGGTACTTATAGGAGCAACTGTCTTCGAAGACTCATATTGTCGTTCAATGCTCGAAATGAGGAGTAGATAGACAGCCGACAATTGAGGAAGAGTCGTTCTTTATGTTACTTGTTCTGTTTTCCATATGTTTCTATCGTTGCTTGCGTATTGAACTCATTTGTTTTCGTATTTCATGTACTGTTGGTGACGTCCAGTACCCATATATGCATATGTATGTATATATATATATATATATATATATATATATATATATATATATATACGTTTATATATTTGTTTTTCAAGATTCTTGATGTGAATTTGAAACAGATATTATTGTATTTGGGGATGGTCATGTTGCCAGTTTAGCCAGAAGTGTGACGAAAGAACTCTGGCCGAAATACGATTAATATAAAATAAAGCTGAAGCAAATGAACACCAAATATATAGTGCGTGTGTTTTTATTGGTTAAACTGGCAACATGACCATCACCAAATACATCAATATATATATATATATATATGTATATATATATATATATATATATATATATATATATATACATATATTCTTTTACTATTTTACTTGTTTCAGTCATTTGACTGCGGCTATGCTGGAGCACCACCTTTTAGTCGAGCAAATCGACCCCAGGACTTATTCTTTGTAAGCCTAGTACTTATTCTATCGATCTCTTTTGTCGAACTCCTAAGTTACAGGGGCGTAAACACACCACCAGCGGTTGTCCAGCGATTGTTGGAGATAAACACGGACACACAAACAAGCGCGCACACACACACACACACACACACACACACACACACACACACACACACACACACACACACACAAATATATATACGACGGGCTTCTTTCAGTTTCCATCTATCAAATCCACTCATAAGGCTTTGGTCGGCCCGAGGCTATAGTAGAAGACACTGGCCCAAGGTGCCACGCAGTAGGACTGAACCAAGAACTGTGTGGTTGGTTAGCAAGCTACTTACCACAGCCTATATATATATATTCATACGAGAGGGAGCTGAATTTGGCTTTAATTTACAGGTTTTTGAAAAAAATGAAGGACCGCTGAAGGAAAATAGACACATGATAGAGGGAGCGCATAAATTCATAGAATCAAATTACCTTTCACTGAGACTACCGCACCTCTG
>NC_142928.1:109305098-109322598 GCF_046866305.1 Octopus bimaculoides
CACTATAAAAAAGAGTTGAATTCAGATCAACACATAATGACATTATCTGTCATGTGTGTAGTGTTCCTACAGTTTAACACGGTGAACTGTAATTATCTCATGATGTCTATAAGGTAGCCTACCAACTCGCCAAATTACAACTTCCATTTTGTAAGAGAATGAATATGAAAAGTTTTGAATGTTCTTTCAGCTTTAGGCTTCCAGTAAAAACAATTAATAGAATAATTAAGATATTATTAAAAATATTTGATAAGGTTACAATCATGTAATTTAAGAGTTTTATTAGAAGATTTTGGATTAAGTGGTCTCAGTAACAGATTTGTATTTAGTAATTGCTTTATAAAATTGCTATGCATGCAAAATATTGCTTAAATAATCATCTCTTCTACACAACCACAAATTAAAAATTCTGATTATACTAATCTCCCTGTCCCAGAAAGCAGTCCATTAAAAACGAAGGAAAATTGTAGCTACTGAGGAAATAGAAATAATTTACGATTATTGCTCGCATTGACTAGTTAAATAATCGTTTTGGTAGTATTAGTAGCAAGGTGGTACAGTAGTGAAGGGCATGGCTGGGATGCTGGTGCTAACGATGGGATCCTTTATGAAGTTGAAATAATATAGAGGGCGTTGGTTATGATTTAGTTCATTATTCTGTTCCAAATATTAGTTCTCATTAAAATATTGACACAATCACAACGGCAGATCCTCTGTCAACATCATCACTACCACAATCACAAAAACAGTAACAAGAGTACTTCATATGGCGTCTGTTATTACCAGTAATGTTATAAAGAGAACTAAATACGATGTCGTTACGAACCTCCCCTTTCTTCTACGTAGATTGATACCATGGAAAATTACAGTTCTCCCATCTATACACCAGATATATTACAAATGGCGAGCGTACCTATATTTGCATTAATCAGCTCATATTTCATGAACAAAGCTCATACAGAATAGAAGGATTTTTGACACTGAAATACCTGCGTCAGATCCTAGATATCAAAGTTTTGTCTGATTCATGCAACAATATCTCAATCAACTACAAACATAGAAGTAACAAAACTTTGGCACATTTACAATTGCTATTCATTTCCCTTTCTCTTATGGGATGACATTAAAGCACACACCTGTCTGTTTTCAATATTATACTCAGTAAAAATTCTAGTGGACATGTTTTTTGAAGCTAGAAATAAACATCTTTAAGTATGTAGTCGAAAAAATACCCTTATTAAGAAAAAAGTGCTCCAATCTTAAAATTCATAATTATATATATTGAATAATTATGTAATATGCATAATTATGTATTCTGAAATAGGTATACTGAATATGCCACTTATGTATTAATGATATACAAGTAGCTGTGTGAAATTATAGCAGAATTCGATGCAGTCCAACGAAGCTAGTCTCAATACAGTAAATTACCAATTGGAAAAGACTCAAGAAGTTAAGACTTTACTCCTGGAACAAAGGCGGGAAAAATATGTTGTAATATACATCTGGACGATTCTGGAAGGAGGACTTGTCCCATACCGTGGCGTTGAAAGTTATACAAATACCAGAACAGAACGCCATTTTATAGTGCCTAAAATCTTTTTCCTGCGTCAAAATACAGGACCAAGTACTGTAAGAACATAGGATTCAAGGGCCCACAACTCTTCAATATCCTCCCGAAAGAGCTGAGCGACCATCATGGTGTGGATGTAGATGTCAAAACTAAACTGAATCTTCTACTGTCAAGAATCCTAGAGGAGCCAACTTCACGGCAGGAAGCGGGAATGACGGTAGCAGTCATATTCCTTTATTTACCAAATTCCAGCTACTAAAGGAGGATTAATGAATCTGTTGCCACATTAATTGCCGGTGCTCCAGCTTGGCTACAACCCTTGAGCTGAAACTAGAAAAAAATGCTGACTGATTCGGTTGAATGCCTGCTTACCTGCCTTGGCATTGAACCAAACAGGTCCGGATTAAGACCAATTAATGCCTTAAGCACAGACCAATAATAGTGCACCTCAACGCTTCCATTCTCTGACAAGACATTAAGAAATCATAAATACTAAATGTTAACTAATAAATTAAAAATTTAGTTTTCATCCCGATAATCCAACAGGGCAGATTCAACTAAATTGAATATAAACCACTGGAGAGAAAAATAATAAGTGTGCGAGGCATTAAATAATTAATAGAAAATCTGACACTGAAGAACGTACGGAATAACAGGAAAACAGTCGCGTAATAGATGCGGACAAGCTCAAATCCTTCGTCAAAATTTTGGTGATACTTGGTGGATAACTGGCGAGGGGTTTGAGCTTGTCCGCGTCTATCATGTGTGTTTTCCTGTTATTCTGTACGCCCCACTGTGCCAGATGTTTTGAAAATTATGTATTAAATATAACCTGCTTTGTTTCTAAAATTTTATTTATTTATCACTAAATAGCAGTATAAGCATTATCAGCAAATTGTAAGCTTAAAATTTGGACAATAGGAAAAATAATGCAAATTTTAAGCACTTTTTTGTTCATAAAATTGTATCAATTGCATATTAGTAGATTCGACATTGGAAAAAAAGAACTCTGACAGTTCCTAGGTACATGCTTACTGTGTCTAATAGTTAATCTAACCCTGCTGCTCATGTCAGAAAAAATCCCCGTAACAGTCAAATTTTCCAGTCTATATAACTGCAAAAAAGAAGCCGACAAAATTATTAGAAGCCATATGAGCATCGAATAATTGATAACAGAAATGCTGAGTTCAGTTCTTCCCATTAGTGTCCACTTGTGATTCTGATAAATACATTGATGCTTCTTACAACCACCAATGAGACTTCACATGTAAAACGTGTTCTAGCATGTCGAAGAAACTAGTTGGCTCTATTGTTTCAATTAAAAATAGAGCTATTTACGTCTCTAATGGCCACATGAAAATCATTCACTCATTTCGGGTAAAGAAAAATATATTGTGTGGATTAAGTAGTTAATTGTGGATTAAGTAGTTAATTATGAAGTAATGTCTGGGATCAGACCACATCATTCCTGCTAACAGAATCACGTATCAATCATTCATCGATTTTTACTAAATGCAGAATATTGAGTTATGCAAGTTCAGATCTTGCATCAAGTCATAATTCTATATGTCTGTAAAGTTATATTTTAGAAGTAGCAGCGTTACCTTGGTTAAAAAAAAAGAGCGAAATTTCATTCTTAATTTGATGTATTTTTTCAATACTTATTGTGATTAGTGATTCTAACATTACTGGCCTAACAACAAATTCTGTGAGATCACACGTGTGTGTGTGTGTGTGTGTGTGTGTGTGTGTGTGTGTGTGTGTGCCTGCGTGCACACGCGCGTCTTTGTGTCTATGTTTGCTCCTTCACCAGAGCTTGACAACTGCTGTTGATGTGTTTATACCCCCGTAACTTAGCGTTTCGGCAAAATAAATCGATATAAGTACCAGGTTTAAAAAAGAAATAAGTACTGGGGTCGATTCATTCGACTAAATGATTTTTGAAGGCGGTGCCCCAGCATGGCTGCAGTCTAATGAATGAAACAAGTAAAAGATAAAAAAATAAAAGGTATGGAATGGAGTAAGTACTCATTTTCAACTCTACCTCTGAAAATGGAGAAGCCCAAATTTTTCGTTTTTTCCAAAATGTAAATTATTGGACCACATTTGTCCTACGTCTCCAAGTCTCAGGAACTTGACCATAAACCCTTTTTCACATAATCATTAAACTTATGGAAGAATTCACGTTTTCCCGTAATGTTTTTAATTTTATTCATGAGGCCAAAACGGTACTCCACCACTGTCCAAAGACAGGACCCAAGTTCCTTTTCAGATAATCATTAGACTTATGGAGGAATTCAGGTTTCACGAATTTTTCAATTTTATTCATGGACACAAAAATATGCCCCCTCCCCTCCCAAGGTCCATGAATAAAACCTAAGTTTGTGAAAATCTAATCCTGAGTCTAAGGAACTCACATACCAACTTTGAAAATAATTAATCAACTGCTTTTCAAGTACATAAGAGACAAACAGACAAACAAATAGCCAATTTTATATATATAGAAATGGTTGCTTTAAGGCTAGTGGTAATTCAAAATCAGTTACGCTACGAACACAGCATTTTATAAATCATGTATCAAATCATAGTTATTGATAATAATCTTTATAAAGACAAACATGATTTTGAAATGATTCTATATAAAAATTCTTAAAAATTGTAAATACTAGATCAAAACCATAAATATGCATTTTGATCTAAGGATTAAAAATCGTACGACAGTTAGTTGGAGGATTTTTATAACTACCATATGATACATTTATAAATACTCCATGAGATGTCAACAGCAGGAAACATTTCCGTACCTAAATTTAAGTCATTGTATAATTCGTCAATATATTTTTACACGAGTTTCAGTTAATGTTACTGCTTAGTCCTAAGTCGACTCTGATCAAATGCATTGAAGTCATGGTTATGTTTTCTGGAAATATTCTACCTGAGCTTGCTCTTCTTTTGAGCTGTTATGGCTAATGTAGATAACATCTTTTCTAAACCTTGCTAAACTATTTCATTTCTTGGTCTTATAATATATAGCAGTGATTGTACAGGAAGAACTAGGTGTGCCAGTACTTTCGGAACGAAGATTTAATCCAGAACATTTCACAACGACGACGAAAATGTGATCCTCTGAAACATGTCTACAATTTTCAATTATGAATCGGTGTTTTGTCAATATGCTGAGTAAAACTTAAAATAATTATAAATCGCCATATTTCGAAGATGATTGATTCATGAAACTATGTTTAGTAAGGTAGGATTATATTTTGCCGTTACTTGAAACTTCCAAATTTCAATATAAAGAATATAAGTGGTTTTAAAAGCAAAAAAAAAAAAAAAAAGCAGTGACATACTTTTAGTGCGTGAGAAAATTTTGGATATTTCCTGTGAAAATAGTAGCATAATACATTTTGTGTTGAGATTGATGTAACAAAAAAAAAAAAAAAAAAAAAAAATGACCGTATACAATCTGGATGACAATGTTGAAGAAAAGAAAGTAGAATTAAGGCTGATGCCGCTGTCAACGATTTCGTCAACGACGACTATATTGATGCATATGACGATGATGACGACGACTACGACGACAAGAAAGTATATTAAATAGTAACATCGGTATTATACTATCCTCTTATCTCTGTCACAATCAATAACACGAAGTTGAGAAATGGAGTCATTTTAGTATTTTACGGCTTTGCTATGTAAATATTTGTCAAAAAGTATTTGAAGGAGGGTAATATTAACTTTTGAAGCTTATGGAGTTGCATGACAAGTAATAAATATCTTGTTTTAAAAGGATTATTTTCTAGTTCAGTAACTTTTCCGAACTTATAGCTTTTTACTCAGACGGTGATTTGATTATTATAAAGCAAAAGTAACATTTAAAATCCACACTGTTTATCACAGAGCGAATGAGATCTTTTGTTACATTCATATCAACACATCGATCAAATTTTAATTATCAATCAGCAACAGGCTGTAGGATTATGTGCTTCATATACACTCATTTGATTAGTATAGTCAAAGGATTTGACTCTGGTATATTCATAGTACTTATTTTATTAAGCTCAAAATAATGAAAGGAAAATATGATATCAGTGGAAATCGATTTTAAAACTCTTATTAGCAGAATCACATATCCAAACTCATATAATTCTAATTTTCAATGTAACAGGCGTCAACGATCGCCATCTACCGACTGGAGTCAGTTGCTTTAATAAAACTGGTTTGCATGATTAAACAACGATCTTTTCTTTCCTTTGGCTAACAACAGTGCCTTAAGTTATCAGCGTCGCGTTTCTATTCTCTTCTAATTTTTTTACACTCGATGTGCCTCCATTTGGTGATAATATTGATTACCAGTGTTCCTTTATAGTCTTCCTTGTAGAAATACACACACACGCATGTATGTATGTATGTATGTATGTATGTATGTATGTATGTATGTATGTGTGTGTGTATGTATGTATGTATGTATGTATGTGTGTATGTATGTTTGTGTGAATGCGTGTGCGTGTTTGTGTGCGTGTATGTATGTATGTATGTAATGTATGTGTGTGTGCATGTATGTATGTCTCTAATTCTGTCAGTCAGTCAGTCTATCTATCTATCTATCTATCTATCTATCTATCTATCTATCTATCTATCTATCTATCTATCTATCTATCTATCTATCTATCTATCCACCCATCTATCTATGAAATGAAGCAGATGATTTTTCTTTCTCATTTTATAATTTTGACTCCAAATGCAACTAAAGTGATAATTGAGAAGGGAATAAAATGTGAATAAAATAAAAATTAATTTTCAACTAAAATGACTCCAAAATTGAAAATGAAACAAGCTGTATATAGTTTTAAAATCTGCGTGTATATGTATTCCTTTGTTTATAATTGTAGGTATATGATTTATGTGTACATACATGGATTTCAGAAGAGTATATTTTATTTATATAAAATAAACATCAGATATCGAAGAGGTGTTACGTAACAAAGTGGTTTTGCTTTTTGCTATACATATAGTTGTATGTAAAACGCTGTGAATATACCTTATAATGCTTGTTGCCTAAACGTTGAAACAATAAGGATTTATAAAAAAAAACCTTCAGAAAGATCGTATATGAATATATATGCATGTACCTTGTGTATGTGGGTTAAAGTTTCTGTTTACGTTAGAATCTCTTTCTATTAATTTGGTCTAAACACTACACAGGCGGATTTACTGTAAACTTTTCTATATTTTACTGCTTGGACCAACTCCGCATTTTTATGGCTTCCGAATGTCAGTAACCTACGTACCAATGTGACTCATTGCAGTTGACTTCAGATGTTTTTCAACCCAGTAATCATTAGATCGATTTATAGTGAAAGCTAAAGGTGCGCGTCAAATGGAAAAAAATAGAAAGGATTACTTTTGTTTAGTTAAATTTTACCGATTAATCAAAAATCATTGTAGCATATAATATATATATATATATATATATATATATATATATGGAAAATACATGAGATATCAGGCGCACACACACACACACACACACACACACACACACACACACACACACACATGCACACACATACACAACACACACATGTATATGTATATACATGTATATATACACTCATACATATATGTAAATAGATACAGAGATATATACATGCATACATACATAATATATATATGCATGCATGCATACATACATGCATGCATTCATTCATACATACATACATACATACATACATACATGCATACATACATCCATCCATACATACATACATACATACATACATACATACATAAATACATACATACATACATACATACATACATACATGGATATATTTTACCTTACATTGCCTTTTAATTCATCTCATCGTCATTTCCTATAATTAATCCGAACTCGGTATTCTGCAGTTCTGATATGTTAATACTGTGTAACCATAGTAACGCTAGGTTAACATGCGCAGTGACAAAACTTTATATGTTTGGTGGTAATCGATTGTTTTATATGTGTTTGTTTATATGTATGTTTATACGCATGTATGTCAATGTATATCTATATAAATGTATATTTATATATATGTGCATATATATATATATATATATATACATACAGACACACACCTATATATAAATACATTTGTATATATATAGTCGCAGGTGTGGCTGCGTGGGGGAAAAGCTTGCTTCTCAACCACATGGTTCCGGGTTCAGTTCCACTGTGTGGCACCTTGGGCAAGTATCTTCAACTATAGCATTGTGAGTGGATTTGGTAGATGGAAACCGAAAGAAGCCTGTCGTAAATGTATATATATATATATATATATATATATATATATATATATATATATATATAGAATAAGGAGTTCGGATAATTTGTAAAACAGTCAAAGATTTTCTTAAGTCGAAATATGCACTAGCATTGTAATGCAAAAATAACTATACCATGTAAAGTCAAATACAAATGCGACAGTCAAAATTTTCCGAAAGTCAAAACATTTTACCCATACGGTATTTTATCGGTTGACATTTTAAACCTCGCGGCGTGCCTGTAGGAATTTATGAGCTCGTTTCTCTGGTTCAAAGCATGTTTATCCTGGAACAGGAGGAAGAACTTTTCTGAGAGGCGAAGTTTTTGCAACAAGAATAGCTAACCTTCAGTATTCTCCTATTAAATATTCTACAGAACTTATGGTTAGATTAAAAATGTTTAGAAACTAATTTAAATAATTTCCTATCTATATTAGTTTTTACGGCAATATTAAATGCGGGGTTAAACCACAAAACTTTCCTAGTCCTAGTTCTAGGTGGTCAATTATTGTTGGAATTAACTTGACTGTACAGGATCTTCTCCGAGAATCCATTTTTCCTATATAATGTAGTGTATATATCTATAAGTGTATGCCTTTGTGTCTGTTTTTGTCCCCATCACAGCTTTATAACCGTTGTTGGTGTGGTTACGTGCCCATAACTTAGTGGTTCGGCGAAAGAGACCGATAGAATAAGCACTAGGCTTTAAAAAAGTCCTGGGATCTATTTGTTCGACTAAAACCCTTCAAGGCGGTGCTCCAGAATGGCCGCAGTTAAATGACAAACAAAAGTGAAAGAATATATCTGTATGTATATATACTTATATATTTATGTATATAATATGTGTGAGTGCGTGTATATATATATATATATATATATTATAAATAGTCAATGTCTGTGTGTTCGGGTGTTCGTTTGTTACTTATAGACTCGAAAACTACTGCACCGATCCTAATGAAATTCGGAATACAAAATCTAAGCCTAGGGAGAAGGGTAATGTTGTGTGTTTCATACAATTTTGAGAGGGCATAAAGAGGGGGCGGGGAGTCAGAACTCCCCGTGAAAATTCATACGCTTCAGATTTTGACGAAATTTGAACCATAGGTATTAGAAATAAATAAAAAAAGACACCCAACATTTCCATTTCTTTGTATGATTCTAAACCCCCCTAATGGGGGCTTAACCCCCAAATTTTAGCCATTTTTCATGGACCAAAATTACTGAATAGACCCTTATGATATTTGGAACTTAGATTCAATGCACAAGGGCGGTAATAATGCAATATATTTGGTTTGAATTTGAGTGAAGCTATAGGGAGTAGAACCCCGCCATGAAAATTCATGAATTTTCGATGTTGATGAAATTTCAACCATAGGTAATTGACACAAATCAAAAAGTATTCCCAAAGTTTCCGCCTCTCATGAGGATTCTATGACCCCCTAATGGGGGCCTTAACTCCTAAATTTTAGTCATTTTCTATAATCCAAAACAAAGTCAAAAGTACTGAATGGATCGTTATGAAATTTGGAAATTATATTCTATGCATAAGGGCGGATGTAATGCAGTAAATGTTTGAAAGTGATGGGGCATAAATCAGGTCATAACCCCCATGAAAATTCATACATTTTTGCTGCTGATGAAATTTTAACTATAGATATTAGACAAAAATGAAGTAATATTCTTAAAATTTCAACCTCTTAGGGGGTTAGTAAGGCCCCTTAACCCCCACAATTTAGTCATTTTTCCTAAGCTAAGAAGAATACAATTGTAGTCTAGGAAGCTGTAGAGTCACCCGAGGATACAAGATGAGTGTTATTTGTAATTCAATTGTACAACGGTGTAAGAGTATACTTAGACTGTGATTTCTGCAATGTGGTGCATGAATTGTTGAGTAAAGGAGAGGCATCTTTGCCTCCACTGATTTAGTTGCAAAGTGTTATTTTGAGTCAAGTTATTTGGTTGCAGACCTCCTTTGAGTCTTTTTATTATCACTGGGTCAGAGATAGTGCCCAGATGGTAACATTGATTTTAAAGCCTTTCCAGATAAGTGATTGGTAATTCAAAGAGATTTATAGATTGCAAATTTATTCTGTTCAGTTACCTATCAGCATGGTGATCATTGGCAAACTCTAGAGGTGACACTTTCATTTCCAATTAGCCTTCACATCACACAGTTGTTAATGTTTATTTGAGTTGGGCCACACCCCTCCAGGATTACTCACCTGTATGGTGAGTAATCCTACATTGGGGAGTAGTAACGACTAGGGTGGGGTGGCTGACAGCTTATTCTGATTATTCGTCTTTTGGTTTCCTCTAGCTTTGCTCTCTTTTACAAACCCAGTGAACATTCATATATTTCTGATTTTAAAGAAATTTGAACAATGGATATGAGACACAAGTTAAAAAAGAGTCCCAACAATTCAATTTCTCTGGTTAAGTTTAAGACCTCCCTAATAGGGGCCTTAACTTTCGCATTTTAGAGCTCCATATGCTCCATGTGCTCCATTTTTCAGGAACAAAAACCTTTGAATTGTTTTTGCAAGATTTGGATTTTGGAATCTAGGCATATGTCATGATTAGAATTTTTGTTAGGGTGTGTAAAGAGAGAAAGAACCCTTATTAAAATTCTTAATCTCCAATTTGGATGAAATTCGAATCATAAATATCCCTGTTCATTAGAGAAAATATAAAAGAAAAGTCTACTACTTCAGTTCCATGTGACACGGGTAACGCCGAGTATTTCTGTTAGTGTATATATATATATATATATATATATATATATATATATATATATGTATATATATATATGCATACACAAACACACACACACACACACACACACACATATATATATATATATATATATATATATATATATATATTCAGGGTGCGTAAGATATTTGAGGACAGGTTTATGTTTATGAAAAAAAAATCAAATATATAATAACAGATAATAACTTTAGAAATAATACATTTCTAAATCTCTCAGAGAGATTTATGCAGTAGTGATACGATGAAGTAGTTGTTTGCTGTCAACTTAATGTGACAATCCCCTGAAGGGAATAATACTACTGTTGGTTAGTCTTAGGAAGCTGCACCGATAATAACTTTATCAAAAAATGTTATGAGGATAAAAATAAGCATTCTTTTCTATAATGTTATTTAATAAAGCCACCTTCAGCTTCAACAACTGCTTCTAGATGAGATTTAAATCATCAACATGCTCGAATCAAGTGGTTCTGGTTCATTTTGGACATTACTCTGTCTATGGCAGCTTTCAAAGAATCTTTGGTGTTATGGTCGTGTCCATTGAACTCTCTCTGAACAATGCTCCACGTGTAATAGTCCAATGGATTGAGATCTGGGGAATTAGGAGGCCAAATGTTAGGGGTTATGTGATCATGAAAATTTTCAGTCATCCATTCCCGTGTTACTAGAGCCATGTCTAATAGTGAAGAGTCTTACTGAATCACATATGGCCTTCCATTGCATACACATTCTATCCAGGACTTAGTAATTATTTCCAGGACTTCAATGTAGGCGGCAGAGTTAACTCTAAGGCCTTGTGGAAAGAAGTAAGGAGGCATTACGTGTCCTTCATTGCTGACAACCCCTAAAACCATGGCATTTGCAGGAACTTTAGAAGGGTCTGCACATAACCATCTGTCATTTCAGTTTGTTTAAGAGCCTTTTTGATCTGATGTAGTGATTTTCTTTTGGTTTTTTTTTTTCTGACAAATTGACTTTTCCTCATCATATAAGGCATATTTGATGTCTTCGTGGACAACATTTCTGATTGTTTCTTCTGACACATGGAGATCTCTTGCAATTGACCTCATGGACTTTCTGGGATTGTAATCAATAGTCTGTTGAACTTGCTGGATAAATGTAGGTGTTCTGATTATTTCAGAGCGCTTAGAATGCTTTTTATGCTTTGATACTGGTGATACGTCTCTATCTTCAGTCTCTAGCTCTTTACAAACTTTGTAGACGAAAGATCTGGCAATTTTTAAAAATCGAGATATTTCTAAATCGCTATACTCAGCCTTTATAACTACAATAATAGCATGCCTCTTCATTTCTTGAGTAAGCTGAGGGTCTGGCATTATTTTCTGAAACAAAGATTATACAGAGTTAGCAAAAAATGCAGCAATGACCTCAAAAGGTATGTCCTCAAATACCTTACGCACACTGTATATATATATATATATATATATATATATATATATATATATATATATATATACACATACAAATGCACACACACACACACTCACACAATATATATATAAATACATATGTATCTATTCTTATGTATATATATATATGTGTGTGTGTGTATACATATATGTATATACACACACAGACACACACACACACACACACACACACACACACACACACACACACATATATATATATATATATATATACGCGTACACACACACACTCACGTGTAAAACCGTTCGAAACTCATACCTTTGACACACACATCTTTTAAACCGTTCACGTCCCTCTAGCCTTTTTTCTTGTTTCGTACTTGCAATTGCTCACATCTCTCACGTCCCCACTTTTCTCATGCACATTTTACCATTACACACATGCACAAACAACTAAGGTCCACACTAACCTTCTCATTATTCTTCTGCACAAGCATACTTTCGTATGTGTACACTCTCCCCAAAAGATCACATACACCTCACCCCCGTATGCCCTACTCCGAACGCGGATATACTCTAATACTTGCGCATCCACACACATCCTTCGTCCTGTCTTAACTTTCTACAAATAGCGGCATACTCACCTAGATCTTACCCACGTCATGTTTTTTTTTTCTCTATGCATTCCACCTATGCATTTCTCATTCTTCTGACAAAAGGACTAGCGCCCGAAACGTTAAGACTCATTCCCTTCCCATCAAAGCGTTAGGATAATATCATATTTGTTCAACTGTTCCCCTCCCGTGTTGTTTTTGTATTTCTTTTTCATTCATTGCATATACAATATATATATATATATATATATATATATATATATATATATATATATATATATATATATATATATATATATATACATACATACATACATACATACATACATACATACATGCATATCTATACTACATTGAAAGTCAGCTTGAATCTTGCTTGCTTGCAATGTTATCCAGCCAAAGTGGCGTAGAATAGGAAAATACTATGAATTAAATTTACCCTGAAATGTTAATACAAACGAAATCAAACAAGTTTCGCGTAAATCGGACAAGTGGTTCTTGAGATATTAGAGGTTTTGGGGGTGTATAAATACCAAAAACGGTGCATAATGGGAAAATATTCCGAAGATAATCTTAATCCTGAAAGGGAAGAAACTCTAATCTTTCGATTAGACACAGTGACTTGACAACGAAAAAATACGATTTTTTTTTACAGTAAATGTTTCTATTTTCACTTTTGCTAAATACAATATTTTTATCATTTAGAAATATTTTAAAGTGAATGTGATTTGAAAAATATTAGTTGTTTGTACAGTAAGTATTTATATTTTATCGTTCTTTAAACAGACAATATTTTAAATTATCTAAATTATTTTCAAGTGAATACCATTGCAAAAATTTTTCTTGGAATATTTAAAAAATATTTCAAAGGGAAAATGACTTTAAAATACGGTAAATATTTCGTAAATGACGCGTTGTTAACCTCAGTGTGAAATAGTTTTTGTTCCATAGGTTTGTTTTCGAGTGCATTCAACGTAACTCACCTCCAAAGATTTGATTGCTATTCCTAGCACGCCCTGCTACCACGTAAATGTTATTTGCGATAAAGGACCCGAAATACCTGTTACGCGGTAGGAGGGCGTGCACAAAATAGCAGCTAAATCTTTCCTTTTCTGGGGAAATTAAACGTTTACGCGTGATTTCGATGTCACATTCGTTGAAAGCATGCGAAATAACCTGGAAAAGAAAAAAAAACCGATGAAACAAAACTCCGTTACTGGGAAAGTCAGAGATTCCAGGTGACTCAACGGGTCACGGATAGTCTAGTATACATATATATGTATACATATATATATATATGTATACATATATATATATATATATATATATATATATATATATATACATATATATATATATGTATACATACATACATACATATATAATACATACATAATACGTATATATATATATATAGACACGATCGTAAGCTCGACGCTCTAACGACTGAGCCATGCGCCTTCATTTATATATATATATATATATATATATATATATATATATATATATATATATATATATATATATATATATATATATATATATATATATATATATATATATATATATATATATATATATATATATATATATATATATATATATATATATATATATATATATATATATATATATATATATATATATATATATATATATATGTATGCATATATATTTAATATTTTGGACTAATGGGTATATGTTGATTAATGTATTGAAGTGTTGAGTAGAGCTCTGGCACAGTTTGGGCTACCTGGTGTCATCCGCAGTCGGGGTATATTTCCATTGGATCTACTTCAGGAACTCCGCGGTGTTAGTTGAGGTAATGAAAATTTATTAGGTAACGAGAAGATGGATTTGCCATTAATCTTTATTTTGTACAGCGGTCGTTTCGACCCATCCTGCTACTGTGCCTTATGGGTGGGACTCCGTTCAACATGTTGTGTTTCCTCCAAAGACACAACTTTATGTATGAATGTAACTGATGAGTCCTAGACTGCAAAATGGATGCAACACAACATGTTGAACGTAGTGCCACCCATAAAGGAGAGTAGAAGGATGGGTTGGAACGACCGTTGTATAAATTAAAGCTTAATACCAAATCCATCTTCCGGTTACTTAATAAATTATCATTATATACATCTAAGACCCCCTTCGGTCCTGGCAGACCATGGGATTGCACCTAGAAAGTTACCCTCCCAGGCACAAGTCCGGGCATGGTTGTTTATGGAAGACCAGCAGTTGCCCATGCATACCGGCCTCCCCTCTTCACGCCACCAGTGTTATCCAATGGAAAGGCAAAGGTCGATACAGCTTGGCATCTGTGACGTCGCAACTCATTTCTACATATATATATATATATATATATATTCTACATTATTCTCTCTCTCTCTCTCTCTCTATATATATATATATATATCAAATAATAAGCAACACGGATTTCAAAAGTGATTGCAGTACGCACGTTTCATGCTACTTCAATTTATTTAAGTAATGTGAGCATTACCTTAAATGCAATATGAAGAGCAATCTTCAGCTGCACGAAAAAATGTAGAAAAAAAGACATATTACAAATGTTGCCACATTTGTAATATATCTTTTTTTCTACATTTTTTCGTGCAGCTGAAGATTGCTCTTCATATTGCATTTAAGGTAATGCTCACATTACTTAAATAAATTGAAGTAGCATGAAACGTGCGTACTGCAATCACTTTTGAAATCCGTGTTGCTTATTATTTGATTTTAATCACCCATCCTTTTGGGATGTGATATTCGGGTGCCTTCGCATAAGTACCATATTCAAGCCTTGAATCTATATCTAAACCGTCTATATATATATATATATATATATATATATATATATGTATGTATGTATGTATGCATGTATATATATGTGTATGTATATATATATATATATATATATATATATATATATATATATATATATATATATACATACATATATATATATGCATGTATATATATATTGGGTCTATATATTATTTCTTTACTACCCACAAGGGGCTACACACAGAGGGGACAAACAAAGAAAGACAGACGGATTAAGTAGATTATATCGACCCCAGTGCGTAACTGGTACTTATTTAATCGACCCCGAAAGGATGAAAGGCAAAGTCGACCTCGGCGGAATTTGAACTCAGAACGTAGCGGCAGACGAAATACCGTTAAGCATTTCGCCCGGCGTGCTAACGTTTCTGCCAGCTCGCCGCCTTTTTTGGGTCTACGTATGTATATGTATATGTATACTGGGTATATATCTAGTTTTTTTCAATTGTATGAGATAAAAGTCAGAAGGGATGGGATAAACTACGTGCATCAACTTGTTATAAAAACACCTAGTAATTTTACTTTGTGCTTATTCTTAGTGCAAGTTTGGAAGAGTGCAGTTATTTTTTCAAAGCTATAATGGAAGTGACAAAAAAGATATTCGGCATATTTTGCTTTATGAGTTCAATAAAGGCAACAACACAACGGAAAGTGCGAGAAATATTAATGCAGTATATGGGGATCGGACAATTAGCGTAAGCCAGCGTCAACGGTGGTTCCAGAAATGCGAGCCGGAAATTGCAGCCTAGAAGACGAGCCTCATCCTAGAAGATCTGTAGGGCTCGACGGACGAGGATGTTCTGCAAACCTTGGTGGAGCAAAATCTCATCGTAACTGTTGAAGAACTAGCAGAGAAGCTTGGATTTGGTCTTTCAACCAGCCAGTCAAGTCAGCGTTAGAAAAAAAAAAAGAAAACGACCATCTTTGGTTTCAAGACGAAAGGTATTCTTCCATCAGGATAATGCTTGGCCGCATACGGAGAGGATGAAATTTCAGAGGCTGGAGCAGTTTGAACTGGAAACGATGCCCCACCACATATTCTCCGGACATTGCTCCATCAAATTATCATTTATTCCGGAGCCTTTAAAATTATGTGGACGGAAAAAATATGAATTCTGTAGACGAGGTCAGAACAGTACTGGACAAGTGCCCGGATAAGTGAATTTTGGAAGAGGGGCCTTGCAAGTCTACCAGATAGATGGAAGAGCATTGTAGAAAATGAAGCAGAGTATACTTTAGATTAAAAAAGAACTTTGTTTATATTAATTTTGAAAAATAAAAGAAGTATAAAAAACCGCATAATTTATGGGATGACCCAATATATACTTGATGGATTCTGCCGTTGAAGGCGACGTATGCGTGGCCAGCTTCTGCAAAATGACTTGCACAAATGATTTGTTTTTATAGTGACGAAATATATGTGCTGTACATTAGCTCAGTCTCTTCATCAAATTGACGTTACCTGGACAGGTGCTCAGTGTACTGCACGTTAGGTGTTGGAGTGATCGCAGAACAACGTGAGATGAAGTGTTTTGCTCAAGAACAATTGAAACCACGATCTTGCGGTCGTGAATACAACGCTCTAACCACTAGGCCGTGCATTTTGCTCCGGTAGTCTTTGGTGCAATCGTTCTTGCGTATAATTTTATCTTGAATTTCATGTCAATTAGCTGCATTGTTTTTAGAGTTCGGATGGTTTCTGTTATGCGATTTAGTTCGCTTGAGAAATTGATTGTTTGTGTTATGATATTTTGTAAGTGTCTTTTCCATTCCTATTGTTTCTTATCTACATAATGTTCTGTCGTTTGCTAGACGGCCTCACTAAGCATTAAAATATTTTAAAATTATCTGGAACCAAAGTTCTTAGCTAAATACTCCTTGCCAAGTAATCGGATATCTTCATTATTCATCCATTTGCAGTATTTTCACCTCGCTATTTATCTCTCTATTTGATTCACTTTACTTATCGGTCTCATTTGTTCAGCATAATGCTTAAAAACCTA
>NC_142928.1:109327598-109330098 GCF_046866305.1 Octopus bimaculoides
GCTGATGACTTTGAGAAACAAAAATGCGAGTGAGTCCCTAAACAGCCACTTAGCCTACTAGAAATATTAGCAAATTCCCCCAAATACAGGCTACCGTCTAAACAATGGATTCACTCGGCACTTTAGCCCCTGATATACAAAAGGATGGAATAATCTCGGCTAGATGGACTTTGATCGTGGTTTTACTCAATCGGAGATCCAAGTTAAACGGCAATAGCAATAACAAAAGCAAGATCAAAAAACGACGACGAACAAAAACACTACAACAACTCATCTACATTTAAGATTTCTTGTTTCTTTGTTTGTTTATGTGCGTTGTGTTATGTGCGGTTGTGTCATTTTTATGTCGTCATATCCTTAGCATTCGATAAGTCTCAAGTTTTCAAGGGGTACGGTTTCAAATAAATGAATATATATTCGAAACTGGCAATTAATAATTACTTATACCAATTAAAAAAAAATAATGTTTCTAAGTAAATCGTAAATATTTTCCCGATAAAGTTCAACTATTTGAAAAATTTTTGCTAACTTCTGAGAAATAGTTGAGTACGTCGGCCCACATCTTGAAGGACGACCGTTTGTATTCCGACACTGATTTGTCTTCATCGCAAGATCACTTTGGTTTAGTCGATATGGTTATAAAACTAATACTATGGAAATGTGCAGTTCAAGGTTTATTTTTGTTAAAGAACAGATCACAAAGCATACCACGTTAATTTTAGTTAACTCTGATATCAAGATTTAGAATATCATTTTGATTATGCACAATGCTTAACCATGCTTAATCTGGATTACTTTTAAATAGCTTAATCAGCTTAAACAAAATATGATCTTGAAAATAGGTTCGTTATCTCAGACAAATCCATACACACGCGCGCGCACACATATCTATATCTGTAATGTAAGGCAAGATGAACCTCTTTTTCTAAACACACCGGACCTGTTGAGGTAAAGCAACAATTGCTGATAAATACCTTTTTCTTTCTCTCTGTGTACAGGAAAATTGTGTCTACCTGCTCGATGTCAAATCTCGTTTGATTATCATGAGTGGTACAATCCCATTTGATCTGAGAGAAGTATACCTACTGAGCTGGTGCGTAATTATTCAACAAAAACAATAATAACATGTAACAAAAACATCTTTAAATGATTATTCCGGAGCATATTCACCATCTACTTCAATTACTGCTTCTCATGTGCTTGGAAAATGGCCAGACCGACATTTAAAGATGTTTTTGTTAAATATTGTTATTGTTTTTCTTGAATAAAATTTGTTGAAAAAATGCAGCAATAATTATGCACCAACCCGATAACAGTTATGTATAATCACTAAGTTTAATGAGTTCGTGCAGCCGATGAATTCCATTTGGATGAATTGTGCTTCTTTGACGAATATTCAAATGAATTAATTATGCAATGAACGGCTTCCATTATCGCCATTTTAGTATTGTGACAAATGTATACAAATGTGTTTCCTTTCCCTCTGTGGGCAGATAAAATGGTTCTGATTGTTTGACTACAAATCGGTTTCAGTTTATTTTTTATAGAAATGTCCTCAGAGAGAAATATAGCAAATACATATATATAGTCACTATATATAGAGTGTTTGTTCAACTACTTAGTTAAGTTTGCATAAATAGTGGTTCATAGATTATTTTTCTTAATGTTTTTCTGTTGTGGGTAAAAAATACAATATAGGTTTCAAATTTTCGGGAGAAGGAGTAAGTTGATTATATCAACTGGTATTTAATTTATCAACAGATACTTAATTTATCGACCCCGAAAGGATGAAAGCAAAGTCGATCTTGACGGATTAGCGATGACTTACATTTCATTTGTCAACATCTTCCAGCAGTTTCGAACTTGAATAATCACTAAGGTACTTCGTTATTGAAGAACAGATCTTCTTTCAGACGAATATGTATTCATAACATATTCAATTCTTTATTATGAGTGGGGTTTGAGGCTCCCGATATTTCGATATCATTGTGTCTCCTCAGGAAAAAGCTTCCTTGGATTAATGAATCTAACAAGAGTTTCTGGCTCTTGATTACAACTTCTGCAGACAAATTATTTGCTAATGCGGAGTGATATCTGTCAAGTGGTAATACATGGTCATGGGCAAACGATGAATACTCGATGTCTTAACCTTCCCTTATGCTAATGAAACGAACGTGTTATGAACATCTATTTGTCTAGAACAGAGGTTTACAATAATTTTTTTTTTATTTATGGACCCCTTTGATTAATGTTTCATTTTGGTGAAACCCCATAGCCATTCGATAGTTTTATAGAAACTTCTTTCAAAGATCCTGTTTTGTTTTTCACACATTAACTTGTGTAAGTTGAACTATGTAAAATGTTGTTTCTTACATCTAAAGCAGAATTTTTCAGGGGCCCTTTCAAATACTATTGTGGATCCTCTGTTTACTATTATATGTCGACCGCCACCCTCTCCAAATCTTAGAAGGAGCCTCGTAGAGAACCATTTGTCTAAAAG
>NC_142928.1:109332598-109390098 GCF_046866305.1 Octopus bimaculoides
CCTATCGGTCTCTTTTGCCGAGCCGCTAAGCTTTGGGGGCGTAAACACACCAACATCGGTTGTCAAGCGATGGTGGGGGACAAACACTTACACACACACACACACACACACGACGGGATTCTTTCAGTTTCCGTCTACCATATCCACTGATAAGGCTTTGGTCAGGCCGAGGCTATAGTAAAGACACTTTCCCAAGGTGCCACGCAGTGAACCCGGAATCATGTGGTTGGTAAGCAAGCTACTTACCACACAGCCACGCATATATATATATATATATATATATATATATATATATATATATATATATATATATATATATATATATATATATATATATATATATATATATATATATATATATATATATATATATATATATATATATATATATATATATATATATATATATATATATATACGTTTATTTGTGTAGATACAATGAGGGAGATGTGCTTGATATAAGTCGTCAATTATATGGCTGATTGAAATTGAATGTTTATCTAGCGATTCAAGTTTCAAGCCACAATGATCTTGAAGCAAGAACTATTTACACAAGAAGCTTTGACTAAATCGCAGGTATTCACACACATAGGTAGAAAACAAAAGAAGAAACCTAAGGATTTACAATTGAAAAACAGCGCTTTCCAATTTGGTGTAGTGAAATAATTTGTAATGAAATAAATACAAAATTTGTGATACGTTTAACAGACAAGTTCAATGGCTACATCGCATCTCTTCGTAAGACAACCTTTATTTTTTCTTGATTAAGCAGAAAACTGAAAGCCATCCATTCTTGAAATATAATTTACAATATAATAATTGTCATAAATGCATATCTTTAATTAATTTAACAGATAAATTCAAAAGGGAACTTTATAGCGAATAAGAACAAATAAAACAGCAAAACAAACAGAGCACCTAATCATACTCCACCAACAACAAAATATTCCCACAAATAACCAAGTTCTTAGAATTCTCTAATTATGACCAAAACAAATTTCTTTGAATCAAAAACATTTTATCATAAGCATCAATATTTTGAAGCAATACAAAACATTCATTTCTAATAAAGCAAACGACCTATAAAAAGGACAGTCTTAAACAGTCTTAATTACATTAACAAATAAAAACCAACAAAAGTAACACAACAAAAAATGAAAACACGCTATTCACCAACAAATTCAAGAAAATGAATTACCAATCCACAAAATAACCATTTAAAGAGGCACAAAAGTAACTGTCAGTCAACAGACGCTGAAAGCAAACGAATGAGCATGAAACTACACTACACCCAAAAATATAGATATATCATCAAACCGAGTTGTAACAGTCTCACTGAAGATTGCAACCGCGTGAAACTTTTATCACGAGATCAACTCTCAGTTCTAATAAGGTCTCTCTCTCTCTCTCTCTCTCCCTCTTCCGCTCCGTCCCTCTCTCCCTACCTACTCTTCTCCGTCTCTCTCTCTTCCTACCTCCCTCTCTCCGTCTCTCTCTCTCTCTCTCTCTCTCTCTCTCTCTCTCTCTCTCTCTCTATATATATATATATATATATATATATATATATATATATATATATATATATATATACATACACCTATGTATGCATATTTATGTATGTGTATGTATGTCTATCTATCTATCTATCTATCTATCTATCTATCTATCTATCTATCTATCTATATTGAGAAAAAGGAGGCATTCAGAATTTTGGATAATTCTTTATTACTGCTTTCGTTCGTTTATCGAACTCGTCAAGACAAAAATCAAAATGATAAAAACGGAATGTTTCCTTGTGCATTTATATGAATCGGATGTTTTTGCTTTGTTTAGAAGAGGAGAAATATATATATTTTTATTTTTGGCAAAAGGGGGGAAGAGAGAAAGAAGGGGTGGAATAAACAGAGAGAAAGAAAGGTTTCAGGGCAATAAAGAAAAGTAAGTAAAGTAAAGGGTGGGGAAAGGATAGATAGATAAATAGATAGATAGATAGATAGATAGATAGATAGATAGAGAGTGTGAGAGAGAGAGAGAGTTGTTTTTTTTTTAAATTTGACGTGGTCAACTCACTGTATAGTTTGAAAATAAAAAGAGTTCAAAGTCCTATGGAAATGTGTATTCCTTTACACTTGTATAGTCAAATCCCATATTCTGTGTAATTCTGTTTTGCATGAACAAATATTAAATTGTACAACATTCATAAACTAGGTAAATAAACTAGGTAAATATAATTTGAGTTCGGTACTGTTTATAATACAATTTATTCTCTATGTACATTTAATCAAACATCATAAATGAGTTGTATAAAACTTGTATATTGTATATTAAGCTGGAAGCCACTCTGTAGGATATAAATTATATACCAAAGCAGGGCCTGCTTTAATATATTTTTGAGTATCTTTCATCCTTTTGTAGGATTTATTTTTATTTTTCCTGCTTGATTGGATACGATAATTCAAAAGAGACCTTTTTCACAAATTATTTTGCCAAGTAGCTTACATTAGATATCTTTCCTAATCAGTGGTAAAATGGTTCTAGTATTCTTTCTCTCTAAGATCAACATTTGTTAAAATCGTTATCTATATATATAAAAATGAGAATGTGTGTCTGTCTGTCTGTCTGTCTGTGTGAATCCCTAAAACTCGAGAACTACGCAACCAATTTCATTCAAATTTTACAGATGCCTTCCTTAGGGTTCCAGTTGTGTTTTAGTCAAAAAAAAGTATTAACTTCTTGCGGAGTTCGAGCCCACGGCAACATAATATCTCCTCCACTATTTAAGTATTACGTGTCAAAAGTGAAACAAAAACACTCATGTCAAATACTTTCACTTTAAAAATGAAACTATTCTACTAACTGAAACAATCACATTTCGATACTGTAATGACAGATACTTTCAGAGAGAGAGAGAAAGAGAGAAAGAGAGAGAGAGATGTATATGTATACATATAGATGTATATGTACACGTTATTCCACTAACTGAAACAATCACATTTCGATACTGTAATGACAGATACTTTCAGAGAGAGAGAAAGAGAGAAAGAGAGAGAAAGAGATGTATATGTACACGTATATGCATATATATATATATATATATATATATATATATATATATATATATATATATATATATATATATATATATATATAGATAGATATAGATCTATATGCATACATGTATATGTATACACATGTGTAGATGTATATATATATATATAGATGTACATGTAATATGTACACATATATACATATATATACATGCATACAGATATCTATACATATATACACCCATCACACACAAACACATGCACACAAACACACACATTAGTCATTTGTTTTCTTATCCAAAACTACGTCAAAAGTACTGAACGGATCTTTATGAAATTTGGAAATTATATTCTATGTATAACTCCCATGTAAATTCATATATTTTTGATGTTGATGAAATTTTAACCGAACATAACAGATGAGCATTATTTGTAATTCAACGGTACAACAGTGTAAGACTACCCTTTCAGATATACTTACATTGTGATTTCTGCAATGTGGTGCATAAATTGTCAAGTAAATGAGACGCATCTTTGCCTCCACTGATTCACTTGCAAAGTGTTGAGTAAAATTATTTCGTTGCAGACCTCCTTTGGGTCTTTTTATTATCACTACGACACACATAGTCCCCAGTTGGTAACATTGATTTCAAGGCCCTCCTGGATGAGAGACTGGCATTCCACTTAATGTCTATGTTCCATGCTGGCATGGATTGGAGAGTTATTAATGTAGAAATATGGTATCGTAGCTAATAACAGTTGAGGGTTGCATAGTCTAGACGGCGTTTTTAGATTTCATTATTCTCTTTAACCCGGGCAAAGCCGGGTATTTCTGCTAGTGTTATATATATCTGATCATTTACAGAGATGAGTATCACGTTATTAACATTGGATCCACATTCAGAAACAACAGTAACATTGTAATATAGATGTTTTCTCTCCATCCATCATTATTACTATTAAAATAATAATAATAAAGTGGTTACATGACTATGAAGAAGCTTTCTTGGTAGATACCAAAACCATTTAGCATACATTGATGTCACCTTACATGGTATGTGAATATTGTTAGACAGCAATATAGCGTTTATTGGAGTATTCATTTGCATTATTTCTCTCCAGTCGTATTAACTGGGCACAGCGTCTGTTTGAGTTAACCGTGTAATGTTCATAGTTTGTTTCATTTGAAGGGGTGTTCATGCATATTGTCTCAGTTTCTCTTTCCAATTTTTTTGGAAAAAAATGTAGTTTCTCTGCTTTTCTTTCAAACATTTAATTTTGGAGAGAATTTTTTGAAGTGTAGCTCCATTGCTTTTCGGAAGTTTGGTATGGTATGAAAATGTTGGCTACCCCAAGATTGTGCGTATTGATAAATGGAATCATGTGTTCATTTATTTTTTCTTTTTGGTGTCCTTAGTTGTGTGATGTTCAACTTCATCATCTTTTTAATTCCATCATTTAGTTATTCTAAGGAGTATTTCTGTTTTGTAAGGAAGCTTTTGAGCTCATTGAGTCGGATTTGACGTATTTCAGGATCAATCACTATAGTACAGATACGTCTTGCCATGCTGCATGGGATGTGTAAGGGATGGTAAGAGTAGAAATTCAAATATTGGTGCGTGTCCATTTTTTTTTGTAAAATATGTCTTTTGAAACTGTGGAGTTGTATACCTTTATGTGAATATTCAGGAATGGTAATTCATTGCAACTGGTTTCTATAGTGAATTTGATGGATGGGAGAAGTATTTTGAGTGTATTATTAAATATATGTAGGTCCTCATTTAATTTACCCCCAAAGAGGACGGATAAATGAACACTTCAAATGTGACTTCATCACCAAGGCCAAACGCCTGGTACTAGAAGAAAATACCTTTAGGTTCGATAATAAAACATATCGACAGATAAAGGGCACGGATATGGGGATGAGGCTTGCACCTTCATATGCTAACCTAGTCATGGGATACTTGGAAGAAAAGCTTTATGAAATGTAGAGAGAGCTTTTAATCATGATTGCAAGAAATACGTCATTGAAAAGTGGAAACGCTTCCTTAATGACTGCTTTGTCTTTTGGGAAGTATGCGGTGAAGAAAATTTTAAAATCTTTACCTTTTACAAACGTTCAAGAGATGTCCCAAAACACTTCTAAACAAAGCAAAAAACATCTGATTCATATAAATGAACAAGGAAACGTTCTGTTTTTATCATTTTGATTATGTCTTGATGAGTTCGATAAACGAACGAAAGTGCTAATGAAGAATTATCCATAATTCTGACTGCCTCCTTTTTTTCAATAAACAATGTATGTACACCACTTCATGGATACATACATTACATACAAACATGCATGCATGCGTACATACATACATATATATACATACATGCATACATACATACATACATACATACATACATATATATATATATATATATATATATATATATATATATAAATTTTAAAAAGAGCTAAAAGATGATCCATTGTAAAAGCTTTATTATGACCTATGATCATTTCGATGCAATATCCAGACCAACTCCTGCATATTATAAAATATGGAATATTGTATCTCTTCGGGGTCAGATTAATTCATAGCAGACAGTAAAAACATATTATTTCTCTTTCATAATATAGCTTGATTTTTAAAGAATGTTTTGTTCATAAGTATCTATGGAATTATTTGATATAATGGTGTCTTTTAGCTAACTACTTTACATCATAATATTTACTTAATTTTTCAGTTATATTTTTATATGTGGGGCATTTACGATTACACCGTAATATTTGTTTACGTTTTTTGCCCGATCGATTTAATCCTTCAATCCTTGTAATATTACTCTGAATATTGTATTTAAACTCCATTACTAAGGCAACTAACTTAATTTTTCTTTAATTTGTTAGCTACAATTTAAATGTATCCTAATTCATTTCACTTATTTTTATTTTATTCATTTTTTTTATATGTTTGATAGCAGCAACATGAATGTAACCTAAAATTTTTTAATATATATTTTTTTACTTATTATTTCTCATTTTTTACAATTTATTTTCTCTAATCTATCGGGCTTACATAACCATATAAGGTCTTTTTACTGTTTTAAATCTTAGCTTAATATAACGTCTTGTTTAGATTATGTATAGTTGAGGTGATTATATTATATTATACATAAGCATTCTTTATTAGATTTACTTCTATTTCATCATTAACTTGTGTAAAAAAATATATTTTAAATATTTTTAACATCTAACGGTTTTTTCTTCGTTCCTGTTTTTTTTTATTTACTTTCATAAGTCCAACGGTTTTTTTGAAATGTACAGCGTCCCGTACTTGTTCGCTATTTAACTTCATAGGATAACATCATAACTTAGCATTACTTCTCGTTTACTCTGCCTTCTAACGGTTTCAAGACCGACATGCTATACAGTTTCAATACGTATCATGTCTTTTCAACTTGTTTATATATATGTAATTCTAGGACAACTATGAATGTTGTCTGTTTTTACTGTCTGCTATGAATTAATCTGACTCTGAAGAGATACAATATTCCACATTTTATAACATGCATGAGTTGGTCTGGATATTGCATCGAAATGATCATAGGTCATAATAAAGTTTTTACAATGGATCATCTTTTAGCTCTTTTTTAAATTGATATACATACAAAAACTCACATGTGAGAATTTTGCTACGTTGATAACAGATACAATATTTTTACCAAATTTTGGTATAAATCTATAAATACATATACATATATATGTGGATTCTACGTCTCCACATTTTTCATTTGTGATGACAAAATATGAACTCCTATTGGAATTTACATATCACGGACGGGAAGCATTTCTACCACTCCTACGCACCACTTTCCTTGGCTAATGGAATTGCCACTATAACATCTTTATACATTTTTTTTTTCTACATTCATTCTCCTATTTCGCTATATACTCTTTATTTGCTTCCTTTTCCAAAATTACTCTTCATATTGAACTCCAATATTTCCTTCTATTTAACCATCTCACATCGTCTCTGTTGAAGGGATGTCCCTAGTATCCCAGAAATAACTGTAAGACTAACTTTCCCTTTATGTTCTGAAAATTCCTTGGCTTTGTTGTCTCATTTTATTTAACACACACACACACACACACACACACACACACACACACACACACACACACACACACACACATACACACACACACACACACACACACACACACACATACACACACACACACACACACACACACACAAACACACACACACACACATATGTATATATATATATATATATATACTTATTTGTGTATTCTCCACATAAGGTTTAATTTTTTTATCTTACAGCAAAATGGATACAAATAAACTCCCACCAAAGTTACAACGCTCAAATTCGTATTTAGTAAGTATTTCAGACAACGAAGATGGGTTAAGCCAAATATCTGGTTCTCCTCGTCAACTCAGCATCTCAACTATAGATGGGATTGGGAAAAAGCACCAAAGCACGAACGGAACTTGTCCTTCAGTCGCTAGTGACACAACTAATAAGTCAACTGAAGTATTAATGGAAGCTCTCCGAATGGAAGAGGAACAAAATGCTCCGACCAAGTCTCGAGGAGCCTGGGATAGCAAATTTCAATATATGTTAGCAGTCATTGGCTATGCAGTTGGATTAGGGAACGTCTGGCGTTTCCCTTACCTGGTTCAGAAAAATGGCGGAGGTAAGATATATTCTTCAATTGAAATAGTGGAAGTTGTGATATTAGAATATATATAGATAAATCGACAAAACAATATCTAGGAATCACGAGTTTAAAAATAAATGAAACAGATGCTTTACATGAAGCACTTTAATTAAATTTTACAAACTATTACGAAATCTTATATAACTTAATTGGGCTAGTTTAAAAAAAACAGCTTTTGTTGTTTCATGACGTTTTCTTACCATAAAGGAGTTACGAGCAGCCCATTCATCCCTATACATAAGCCATCTTAAAGAAAATCATACTGGAATGTGAATGTAAATAGCAGAATTTAAATTTAGGGATAGATTTGAATTTATAATTAATGCAGAATATATCAAAATGGTTGGTTTATTTAGGTATAGGAAAAACTTACGCAATGTAGTTTTTAAACGGGAGAAGGAAAAGATTCAAAGTTATAAAATATATTTGGCTTAATTTCAGAAAGAATACGTATAACTATTTTACAGAGATACTAAAAATAATGTTAGCTATACGAGGTCTAATCAATAAGCACCTGGACAGTTGCCATAATAACGAAGCTAAAGCACGGAGAGGGAAGCCGCTTGGCAAAGATTCACCCTCAACTCTGCTCACTTCCGCTATTTACAGCAGTGCTTGCAAGTAACGAGTGTAGCGTGTGATCGTCGCATTGACCATGACAGAGATGTCAAAATATCGTTCACTTGATAACAATGGCACTCTTCTTTTTTGCTTCTATTATTATTATTATTATTATTATTATTATTATTATTATTATTATTATATTTTAAAAAAAGGATTGACGTAACTCTTCACGAAGGTAAATAGTCAAGACGAAGAGTGCGATTCGATTGTATAGATGTTTTATTCTTTGAACAATATTTCGACAGAACGTCTGTTTTTCTCAAGTTCAAAACAAAAGGTGATTGAAAATTCAAAATTTCAGAAACCAAACGTAAACTATGAACGAGAGTAACCAGCGTCCATACGTTGATGGAATGACATCATCAGTCTTTGTCAGTTTTTTAATAAGCAGAAAGAAAGAAAAAGGAAGACGACAGAAAAAGAAAAGAAAAAGAGAGAAAGAAGAATATTCAATCAAACAGTTTTGTATAAATTTGATGATATTCTCCTGTCATCTTATTCATTCCTCCAGGGCGTGATGTTAATAACCCGCAAACATATTTCTCCTCATACATTCTGAGAAGTGAAAATGGGGTACATTCAAAATATTTTTTGAGAATGTGCACTTTCAAATCTTCTTCAAAATTGCAGCCGCTTGAAACGAAATGTTCAGCAAGTTCTGTTGAACTACTGTTCTTGTGTCTGACGTCGAATCTGTGCCCCTTAAACCTTTTGTTTAATTGTTCCGTTGTACAACCAACATAAATCAAGTTGTGCTTCGTGCATTCCGCAGCGTACACTAAATGGGAATCTTTGCAGGTTCCCCCTTCTGTATAAATCATAACATTTCTATTATGATTTTTGATGGTATTCACTTCATTCATGTTGTCGCACAATGAACAGGGCTTACCTCTCTTGCGGCTGTTCTTTAAGGTACAGCGTGCAGATACTCCAATGTTCGTTTTCTTGGAGTCAGATATAGAGGTCAATAATTCTTTTATGTTCTTATTCCGTCGAAAGGCTACAATGGGCGGCTGAGGAAATATCTGTTTGAAACTGGGATATTTTTTCGCCACATGTTGGTAACTTTCATGCAACACTTTTTAAATGCCAGCGAAACGTCGGTGCCAGTTAATCACTAAAGGAATTCTGTAATCTGTTGTATTTTGTTTGCTAAGATTATGCGTGTAGGTTTGACTATCTTTTCTAATCTTAGCTATTTCATTTGCTATTTCCTTTAAACGTGATTCACTGTAACCACGCAGGGAATACGGCGACTGCATTCTACCAAACCCACCCCAGTCGCAGGGAGGGGGTTTGCTATTTAACGCATAGCTGGGACCCTTACAGGTGCTACCATTCAGTGTAGACCTGGGAACAATAGTGGCTAAGAAGCCGGCGTATATATATAAATATATATATATATATATATATATATATATATACATATACAGGGTTTGGACAAAATAATGGAAACACCTAGCATCATAGCATCATAATTTTGAAATATCTATAAAACCGTCAAAAGCTTGTTTATTTTTATGTTTTTGATTTATTATTAGTGTTGCTTAACATTTTTTGCTAAAATTGCTGTTTCTTTTCAGATATCATCAGAAAAAGGTAATTAAAATTCATTAAAATGACAGATCTATCAGACTTTCAAAGAGGTCAAATTGTTGGTGCTCGTATGGAAGCGCTAGCGTAACGAAAACAGCCGAAATGTTTGGTGTATCAAGAAGTACTGTCTCGAAAGTAATGACACCCTTTGAGAAAGAGGGAGAAACCACCTCGTCGAAACAAAACGCCGGAAGAAAATCAAAACTTTCAGATAGGGACCGTCGGACCCTTACGCAAATTGTTAGAAAGGATCACAAAAATACTGCTCCCAAAATTACTGCAGAGCTTAATGACCACCTCGAGAATCCAAGTTTCCACAAAAACTGTTCGCCGGGAGCTGCTCAAAGCTGGATTTCACGGGAGGGCTGCAATCAGAAATCTGATGCAATCAGAAATCTGATGCAATCAGAAATCTGATGCAATCAGCTGTGATTTGTGAACCATAACATAGATATGTTGCACATGCGGGATGTTAACTGTTTCAACCCAGAAACGCATTCCTGTCATTTTTAATTACGCATTGACATTATTTTTATTACTTTTTATCACATACTTCTATTTCGTATGACGTTATATTCTTTATGTGTTTCAGAATTGAATTACTACGTTATTTCTTTGAACAGGTGCATTTTTAATACCATACACCTTGATGCTTGCTATAGAAGGTATTCCGATATTTTTTTTGGAACTTGCATTAGGACAACGAATGCGGAAAGGGGCTATCGGTGCTTGGAATCAAATAAGTCCATTCATGGGCGGTATTGGAATATGCTGTGCAATAGTTTCCTTCATCGTTGGACTCTATTATAACACGATCATTGCTTGGTGCCTTTACTATCTGGTCCTCAGTTTTAGAAGCAATTTACCATGGGAGAAATGCCCTACCGTACAAGTTGGAAAATACAAGAATGAAAGCCGTTTAGTTGAAGAATGCAGAGTAAGTTGCATGAAAGATTCCATTGCTAATCATTTATAAACTTCGCTTTTAAGAAATTTTCATAATTATTTTCTATATAGTATTTACTTTTTTATGGAACCGTATTATTAGCACATATTATCTACTGGAAAATGTTGAACTGTTTTCATTCTATTCTTATATTTAGACGTTTGTGGGGATTTTTAAACAAAATTTCAAAACAAGCCTCAGTTCAAACCAAAAGGGGATATTCTACGTGCCCGATCATTCTATTAGAAATAACAAACTCTTTCACATGAAAACCTACAAACTTAAATAAAGAAGGATAAGTTAGGCTGTGTAGCCCGTGATATACAATAAGGTAACAAATGGTATACTTTTGACCTTAGATATCCTCAATGCGGACTGAAGAGGCTAAACAATAGCAACAACAACAACAACAACAGCAACAACAACTCAACTACAGCAATAAGAAAAGCAACAGCAACTACCTTAGATCCCTGGTATAAATGTTTGATGGATCTAGAGTTCTTAAGTACCGTGAATAGTACATAGAGATTGCAGCCGGTATACTTTCTATTAGGCTACAAACAATAATTCAACTAGGATTTGAAGTTGTTATAGATAAGGTAACAATTGACGATCCACTACATTATTATCCCGGGTTCCACACAAGTGTGAAATACACAGGTGATCAGTTTGAAAATTTCGTGAATGAAAGCAAAAATACACCCTGAGAACACTAGTAGAGCCTGGTTCAAATAGATCACGTGGTCAAAACTATTGTAGATTAGAAGAAAATGTAGTTGAGATACCATGGTGTAAGGCGACAACTCACTTTAGGCCTGTACTCACCGAAAAGGCGGTTGCTTCACTCAACTCATACCGTCTGAGTTTCATGAATTTATCTGGTTTTGGCTTAGAATGTTCAGACGACAGGAAATTTTACTGAAAGAAAATCGTCCAACGACGACCGTTAGACAGTATTTTAAACTTCCTATCGATACAATATTTTGAACGTAGGCCAAGTTTGCGTTTTGATACATGAGAATGCTGGGTTGTACTGTTGAAAACGTTCCAGGTTATCGAAATAAATCTAAATAAGGAATTTGTATTTTCCTCTTCCTTGACCTACGGGAGTAGTGATGCTGAATTTAGTAGTTTCTGAAAGTGTTTGTGGTAAGTCCTTTGTAATTTTCTTTAATGTTGTCCAGGGTTGTTATAGATAGTCGTTATAATTCCTTTGGAAAGATAGAATCCCAAAGTGGGCAGCTGGATGAATTTTAACAGTTATAAGTAGGTGGTTTGATGAGTACCATGCAGCTGCGTAGATGTGTATCTTTGAATGAAAAATTGAATTTGAGAAGCTTTTTATCCAAGCAAGATCTTAAAATTTTGTGCATTGAAAACTTATAGTATTAACGTGTTAGGGGGAAGTGTTACCTTATGAGAACTAAGAAATTTCTGGTTGTTTCTGGTAATTTTCGAACTGTGGTTTGAGGGGTTTATATCCGGTAAATATAAAATGTATAAAGTATATAAGCATTGCATTTTTTTTCTAGAGAAGCGGGCCTACAGCTTACTTCTGGTACCGAGAGACTCTAAATATCTCAGACTCGGTCGACAAATCTGGTGTGATGAGTTGGTGGATTTTGGTTTGTTTAGTTTTTGCATGGCTTTTGGTCTTCATTTGCATTGTCAAAGGAATTAAATCATCGGGAAAGGTAAGATGTAACTATTTTACTGTCTTATTTCCATATGCAGTTTCTTTTCTGTTCTTTTTTCCAAGTTTAAAAACATCGTAACTTAGTACAATTACCATGTATTGAGAATTAAATTAACCACAAGGAGTAAAATGTATAGCAACTGAACCGCAACAATGCATAGTCGATGCATTTTTGTAAGGAAATCGAAACATAATGATGGACCTGGATTCTAACGCGCTTATCTGTTATCACTATGTTTATCTACAATAGTATTATTTGTGCATATTTACAGAGAAAACTGTCAATATAACCAGTTCTAATACACAAAATCGGAGCAACAACACTAGAAGCTAGTTAATGATAATACAAGGCAGACCTCTTTGAAGAATATTTTATCAATATTTATTTTTATTACAGTTTTATGTATTAAAAATGATTGCGAGTAATCATGATGAGACTAAGTAAATAAAACCTGTAAAACACATCATAAAAATACAATCATAACCTATATAATATTCATAATTATTTTTAATGAAAAGCAGTATATCATGATATCAACTTTATGTTCATATTTTATTAGTAGTTATTAATGAGCTATAACGTTTATTTATCTCCTAGGTTGTCTACGTAACTGCCATCTTTCCGTACATAGTTCTTATAATTTTTTTCTTCCGAGGAGTAACTCTTCCTGGTTTCCAGAATGGTCTCTACCACTTATTTGTCCCAGAGGTAAGTTGGTGTTATTGTATTATTGTCTCCATACACATTCTATCTATCTGTCTATCTATCTGTCTATCTATCTGTCTATCTCTCTCTCCCTCTCCCTCTCTCTCTCTCCCCCTCTCTCTCTCCCTCTCTCTCTCTCCCTCTCTCTCTCTCTCTCTCTATATATATATATATATGTATATATACATATACATATATATTTAGAAAAAAATTAAGGTACTCAGAAATCTGGATGTTTGTACATTTACAGATTTTTATTAATGTCACATATTAAATAAAGCGCTTTTCACCTAATCGTGTAGGATTTTCAAATTGTTTTGAGAAGACCTTGCGGAGGGTCTCTTTATATAGTTTTATTGAGTGTGTAGGGGTGGAGAGAGAGATATATAGGATAGTAAGAGAGGGTGAGGAAAAGTGAGAGAGAGAGAGTGTGTGTGTGTGAGTGTGTGTTTTTTTGTGTTGGTGTGTGTGTCTCTGTGTGTGTCTCTGTGTGTGCGTGTGTGTGCGTGTGTGTGTCGATGGGAAAGAGAAAAGAAGAAAATTGGGTTCATAGCTGGTTAGCTCTTTTCAATGATAAGTTTATTTTTAGCCTTTTAAAGGAATGGTAAAAGCAGGTGTGATTGTTTTGAAGAAGTTGTTTTTCGAAAAGAATCTTTGGTGTCATTGTCTAGTAGGAGAGCGTGGGTGCATTTTTGTGTGTGTATGTGTGTGTATGTGTGCGTGTGTGTCTGTGTGCGTGCGTGTGTGTGTGCCTGTGTATTTGAAAAGTGTGTCAGTGGGAAGAGGAGGGAAGAGGAAGATTCTGTTTACAGTTTACAGTTGGTCAGTTCCTGCTGTGACAAGTTTATTCTTGGCCTTTTAAAAAAAAAAAAAGAAGAGGCAAAATCAGATGGTATTCTTTGGTATCATTGTCCAGTGGTAGAGAGAGTGTGTGTGTGTGTGTGTGTGTGTGTGTATGTGTGTGTGTGTGTGTGTGCGTGTGTGTGTCTGAAAGGAGTGTAAAAGGGAAGGAAGGAATTGTGATTATATCTATACAGCTGGTTAGTTAAAAAAAAGTTAGGAGAGAAATATGAGAACCAACTGGGTTCAATTCTAGTTGGTACAAAAATGTCCCACTATCTGGGTTTCTTGCCGTTTTTTTAGGGTCTGTTGTTCCAAAGTTGAAGATCCTAGATGGGTTGTGATCTTCATGTTTCAGCCATTCGGTTTTGGTGAGAATTTTGCTATGAAGTATTTCTCCATATTTTTCCTGAAGGAGGTATCGTTTCTTGAGCATTTATAGAAGGGAAAGATCTTAAATTTTCCTTCCCCACATGTTCCTAGGTGTTCACTCAGTGGAATTTTCCGTAGTTCCTCCTGTCGGACATGTTGTCGGTGAATTCTGGCTCGTTGACATAAGGAATTTCCAGTTTCACCTATATAATTCTCCTTGCATGTGGGGCAAGTTATGTAGTATATTACATTCTGCGAATTTGGAGATTGTCTCTATGTATGCGTCTAGGTGTTTGTCACATCCCTTGTGGGGGGTGAAATGGGATTTTTTTCTTATGATTGAGTTATCTTCTGTTTCCTTGTTTTCAAAGAATTCCATAAGGCGGAGGCGGCGGCTAAAGTTGTCTATATCAGTTTTTAGTTCTATGAGATTTGGTGTGGGTGTGGGTGTAAATTTGAGGCCTTTTAATAGTAGGTTCATTTCATTTTTGCTAAGTTCTCTTTTAGATAGGTTTATTATTTTGGGGTCTATGTGTTTCGTGTGTACATTTGTAATCTTTGGTGTGTTGGGTCTGGAGTATTGTTGAAGTATCCTTTCTCTAAAAAAGGGGTTGTGTTGTTGCGTCTCCAAATTCCATTTTCAGGTTTTAGGTTTTCTTGTAGAGGCAGGGGTGGTCTATATAGTCTGTATGTGTTGTTTTGTCTGCGGTAGCTGTTTTCTTCCCATCTTCTGTGTTTGTTGGGCCTATTTCCATTCCTGGGGTTCAGGTTTTCTTGTGGGTAGTTGAATGGTTCATATTGTGTGTTTGTATTGTTTTGATGGTGGTGGTTGTTTTTTATCCATCTAGGAACATGTGGGGAAGGAAAATTTAAGATCTTTCCCTTCTATAAATGCTCAAGAAACGATACCTCCTTCAGGAAAAATATGGAGAAATACTTCATAGCAAAATTCTCACCAAAACTGAATGGCTGAAACATGAAGATCACAACCCATCTAGGATCTTCAACTTTGGAACAACAGACCCTAAAAAAACGGCAAGAAACCCAGATAGTGGGACATTTTTGTACCAACTAGAATTGAACCCAGTTGGTTCTCATATTTCTCTCCTAACTTTTTTTTTTAACTAACCAGCTGTATAGGTATAATCACAATTCCTTCCTTCCCTTTTACACTCCTTTCAGACACACACACGCACACACACACATACACACACACACACACACACACACACACACACACACACACACACACACACACACACACACACGCACTCTCTCTACCACTGGACAATGATACCAAAGAATACCATCTGATTTTGCCTCTTCTTTTTTTTTTTAAGGCTAAGAATGAACTTGTCACAGCAGGAACTGACCAACTGTAAACTGTAAACAGAATCTTCCTCTTCCCTCCTCTTCCCACTGACACACCTTTCAAATACACAGGCACACACACACGCACGCACACAGACACACACGCACGCACACAGACACACACGCACACATACACACACATACACACATAAAAATGCACTCACGCTCTCTTACTAGACAATGACACCAAAGATTCTTTTCGAAAAACAACTTCTTCAAAACAATCACACCTGCTTTTACCATTCCTTTAAAAGGCTAAAAATAAACTTATTATTGAAAAGAGCTAACCAGCTATGAACCCAATTTTCTTCTTTTCTCTTTCCCATCGACACACACACGCACACACACAGACACACACACCAACACAAAAAAACACACACTCACACACACACACACACACACTCTCTCTCTCTCACTTTTCCTCACCCTCTCTTTCTCACTTTTCCTTACCCTCTCTTACTATCCTATATCTCTCTCTCTCCTACACACTCAATAAAACTATATAAAGAGACCCTCCGCAAGGTCTTCTCAAAACAATTTGAAAATCCTACACGATTAGGTGAAAAGCGCTTTATTTAATATATGACATTAATAAAAATCTGTAAAGGTACAAACATCCAGATTTCTGAGTACCTTAATTTTTTTCTATATAATTTCTGTACATCACCTCCAAACCTTCCAATATATATATTTATATATATATATACATATACTTATGCGCACACACGCACACACGCACACACAAATACACACACACACACACACAAACACACACACACGCACGCACGCACGCACGCACGCACGCACGCGCGCGCACACACACACACACACATACATATATATGAATAAATGAGAGACGGAAGATGGAAGATATGAGAATGTTTACTGATCACTACAATCATCTCTACCCATCTAGTATCGATCCCTCGCAGGTGGGATACTACACAACAGGCTATCGGTTGTTTGATTAACCGTTCATTCAAAAAACGCCCATCTATTCTATCCACCATCGTAAACTGTATATGCATGCAATTATGGACGCGGATACACCCAATATACCTCGTGGCACTCCATCGGTTAAGATGACGAGGGTTCCAGTTGATCCAATCAACGGAACAGCCTGCTCGTGAAATTAACGTGCAAGTGGCTGAACACTCTACAGACACGTGTATCCTTAACATAGTTCTCGGGGAGATTCAGCGTGACAGCAAGCAACAAGTAACATTTCATTAGGTATTTGAGTGCATTCTTGTTCAATGCTTGCTGCTTCCAATCCACCTGTTTGGCAAGAACTCATTAAGATAGAATCGTACATCACGATGGTAATGTGGTGGTGCTCCATCTAGCTGAAAATTCCTCATCTTCCAAGACCTGTCTAATGCTTGGCATAACAGACTGTTGCAGCATTTTCAAGAAAACGGGACCAATCACAGTAACATAAAAAAGAACGGTCTAATTAATTATCTTGATGTAATGCCACACCACACTGTAACTCCTGGTAAATCAACATCATTTTCCACCGTAACATGCAACTGTGGCGGTTAAATTGAACCATTTAATTCAAATGTAACCTCACCGCTCCACACAACTTTTGTTGGAAAGCGTGGATCTTCTAAGCGTTTTGCCAAGTACCATTTCCAATACGCCATTCTTCTTTCTGGATCCTCTTCACTGATAGCATGGACTAATGCTGGGATATAAATTTTCCAATGGAAGCGCTTCAAAGTGCGATGGACAGACGTTTTTTTGAAATCCATACATCACAGCTCGCTTTCCAATACCCTTTCTTGCTTTCTGGGGCGAGTTGATGTCCGTGTTCTTCCGGTATGGTTCCTGTGTAAATCCTGTACAGTTCCATTAAATTCAAATTTATTCTTGATTTGATAGATGGGCATCCGCGTTGGCGGATCTCAATGAAACTTTCTTCTACACTGCCTTTGAACTTCAACTGCGTCTTCATACTTCAAGTAGCATTTTAAGATGAATTTCCTTTGTTTAAACCTAAGTCTTGATGCCATTATTTATTCTTATGGGTGAAATCTGAAAGCAAAGAATGAAGATTTGGATTATCTACCGTAGAAGTGTGCATACATTACAATTTTTGTTGCACCCTGTATTTGACTGTTGTTATTTCTATGCCGCGTAACTTTACAGAGACTCCCTGTAACAAGCAATTTCATTTACAGCCTTACAAAAGTGAATTTAATATATATGAATTTACATTACATTTTACAATCATCTTTAGGTGTTTTATTTTTTTTTGCATGTCTACACATATATTTGTCTTAGGACTGTCCTCATTAATATTTATTGTATTCTCAAGTTACGTACGAAATCTATCGTATTTTGAATAATGTATATGAAACACATTTAATCTTTTATTTGACTGCTTACATATTCATATATTTCTTACATATAAGAATATTTTAGAATTATCCATGTACATTCTTTTAAATACCAGTTTTCCCGGTTGTCAGATCCTCAAGTGTGGGTAGATGCGGCGAGCCAGATTTTCTATTCACTCGGTTTGGGATTTGGAAGTCTCATTGCTTTGTCTTCGTACAACCCAACAAGAAATAATTGTCATAGAGATGCAATATTTATTGCCTTAACAAATTGTTGTACATCTGTCTTTGCTGGGATCGTTGTATTCAGTATATTAGGTAAGTTACTTAGATTTAATATTATGAAAATTTCTATTATTTTTAATACATTCAAATTATATAAAATGAAGGTTTTTGCCCAGAAATATTTCCTATATTATATGCACATACCAGGAACGATATAGTAGTCGAATCCACTCTAGAGATAGTAATTATTTTATTGAGAGAAGAAAAATGAGGTCTTATGCAGATGCATTTATTGAACCCACAGCTGTCTGTTCCACATCCACTCAAATGAGCTGCGTAACTAAGTTGTCACAAAAATGTAGTTACAGATGAGTGATCAAAAGACGTCTAATGTGTTTTAGCAGCCATATGAATGATTAGAATAGAATATTTTGTTTTCATAAAGTAATATAATAAGGATTCTATGAAGAAGGGTGTGTAACTAAAATTGGAGTGTATTAAACTAAAATGCATGAGCTGGTATGACTTTTGTATATTTGAATTAACAATGTTCCTATGACTAGTTTTTATCCTTTCAAATTCTATAAAATAAACATTAAACAGGTACTGGAGCTGGATCTTTTCCCTTTGGCCGGCACATTTAAAAAATAATTTTTTGTAACTAAACACTTTCAAAATTCGTATGCTGGTAGAATGTGTCACATAAAACATCATTTACTCTTGGCGTTTTTGAGAAAATTGTGTATTTTCGAAATTATTTCGTGTTAAAGTTGTCGTATTTCGGTAATTTCAACCAATCAATGACGTCTATTGAGATGAAAACAATTACTGCTGTTGTTTATCAACAACAACTTCCGGCGGTGTATATTTCGTTTGTCACTGTTATTTATGACATCGTTCGTGCGTTTGTACTGGTTTTAGTTTTAGGGTTAGGATTAGGGTTCGGGTTTTAGAGTTAGCGTTAGGGTTTTAGGGTCAGGGTTAGGATTTTAGGGTTAGGGATAGGATTTTAGACTTAGGGTTAGAGTTAGGGTTTTAGGGTTAGGTTAGGGTTTTAGGGTTAGGTTAGGGTTTTTTCAGCTACTATTTTCGAAAAGACATTTTTGCCCTCCTCCCCCTCCAATTTCTTCATTTTTCACATTTTTTCGTAACTTTAATCTTAAAATCCCAACCCTAATTCTAACCCTAAAACCCCAACCCTAACCCAAAAACCCTAACCCAAAAACCCTAACCCAAAAACCCTAACCCAAAAACCCTAACCCTAACCCTAACTCTAAAATCCTAGCCCTAATCCTAAAACCTTAACCCTGACCCTAACCCTAACCCTAACCCTAACCCTAAAACTCTAACCCTAACCCAAAAACCGTAACCCTAACCTAAAATCCTAACCCTAACTTTAAAACACTATCCATAACCCTAAAACCCTAACCCTGACCCTAAAACCCTAACCATAACTCTAAAACCCTAAAGCTAAAACCAGTACAAACGCACGAACGATGTCATAAATAACAGTGACACACGAAATATACACCGCCGATAGTTGTTGTTGACGAACAACGGCAGTAATTTTATTCAAGGGAAAAGATCCCGAAATAGGCAATTTCGAAAACGCTAAAACAAAACGAAAATACTTTCACAAACAAAATAAACTGAAAAATTTGTTTAAAATAACTAATAACTGAATTGATTAAGCTATACACACGTGTATCTCAAATGTAAATATACCAGAAATAACAGTGACAAACTAAATATACACCACCGGAACGTCTTGTTGACGAACCACAGCAGTAATTGTTTTCGCCTCAATAGACGTCATTGATTGGTTGAAATTACCGAAATACGACAACTTTAACACGAAATAACTTCGAAAATAAAGAATTTTCTTAAAAACGCCAAGAGTAAATGATATTTTAAATGACACATTCTACCAGTATACGAAATTTGAAAGTGTTTAGTTACAGAAAATTATTTTTTTATGTGTCGGCCAAAAGGAAAAGATCCCAGGAGTTGATTTATTTGACTTATAGCCCAATTACGAACTTGGATTAGTCTAAATGAAAGTAGTTGAACACCGACCTAAATTTTCGATTTTAGTTTCATACCACACCCTGTTAATTTCATATGCTATTGATTGTAACTGTCTGTCTAAGAAATCAGCAGTACATAGATTAAAAAACGCATTGACCAGTTGTAGTTGAAGCCTTAAGCTTTTCCTTGTAATATTTCTGTTAATGTAATGCTAACAAATATTGATTGATTCCTGTCTTGAATAAATCTTAAAAAAAACAACTCTTAAGAAGGGCATATTCTTGTTCGAACACCGTTCTATTGAAAGTATTATTCAGATAATTAATTATCTATGTTCAATAGCGAGGTGAACTAAGGCATACAGAAAATATATTTACAGTCCAAATTTCTATGAAACCGCTTACCGAACTGGTAATTTATTATCATGTCCCCTCAAAACACTTTCTTTCCATATCGTCAGAGAAGTAAATATACAATAAATGCTAATATATCATAGATTTATAAAATACACAGATGTGATCTTCTTTGTTTAATTTATGTGTTTATTTTTACGAAGGTTTTAAGGCCACTAAACGTTTAGAATTATGCCAAGAAATTCGTGACCACGAGTTAATGGCATTATTCAATGACACAAATGTGATTCCACCACCTGCTGGAACACTTGTTAATATTAGCTCCTCACCAAATGGAGAAGTTACTTCAGTAGTGATGCCTAATATTACTACTTGCAGTTTTAAAGAAGAAATTTTAAAGGTAAAGTTAATGTCTTTCGTTTCTGTCATGGTAAATTCTGTCTACTTCTGCTGTATTTTAATTTTCTTTTAATGCATCTTTATTTTATTCATCAAAGATGAATATACGCCCTCAGTATTCACCTGCATAATTGTTATTTAGGAATTCTGCTAATTTTTAGCATCCTTTGTAAATGTTCAATACAAGTAGAGATTTGAGACTGGGTTTGTTTTTAATTTCAACGAACGTCAGAAATTACCATTTCAATATTTGCAGTTATGTTAACTTAAATGAAACTTTTGTATGAAATAAATAAATTGTAGAACAGCTAACGTTTTTGTGTACCTGAAGTAATAGTTTTGAATACCAACAATATATTTGTTTATATTCCAGTCAGCATCTGGTACAGGTTTAACATTTATTGCTTTCACGGAAGCTATAAATCAATTTTCTGTACCGCCAATATGGTCAATTCTGTTTTTCCTTATGTTACTGACCATTGGACTTGACAGTATGTTTGCAACGCTTGAAGGAGTAGTAACTCCGATTCTTGACTTGGATATTATTCCTGATCTCCGTAAATATCCTCCTATGTTATCGGGTAAGTTGATTATATATTACAAGTTGATTATTGTCCTTGTAACTGGTTGACCCTGATTAAACAGATTTATCATCAAATGCTTTTCACTCGTGACCATCATCTCGTCTTCTCTTGACCATTGCTTAATTAGAACTACAATATAGACTACCAATGGGAAGACCTCAAATGTAAATTATTTACATGATAATTATTTCAAAATGAAAATAGTTAGAAGAATTAGGATTACTAGAACTTGTTATCAACCAACGGAAGACCTTCCCAAAGATAACCTTATAGCAACAATAATATAAATCAAATCTTGCCTAGAAGACTTGATGGAAGTAGATGCTAACATTAATATCGTAAGGTTAAACGAAATAGTATGAAATAACCATTGTATTTACAAAGGAATGAATGAACTCCCTCATATTTACTTATGCTAAGATCAAAATCTAAACAACGTGGAAGACAAACACACTGGGAAACATAGAGTAATGGATTCAAATTTAGGCACAAGGCCCAAATTTTATTTTATCATCCTTGAAAGAATGAGAGCAAAGATGAATTAAATAACAATAAGGTCACAAAAATAAAGAGATACATACTAAAGAATTACAATATAACACCCCGTAAAGAAAAAAGTACCAACATTCATAAAAGCTTAATCTTCAGTAAATTGAAAAAGCTTCGTCGTTATAACAAGTAGCAACGTTTCTTTCATCAAATCAAATCAATTTATCTCCAACCTCAAACTATTTTATTAAGAACAAGGTAAAAAAAAAAAAATGCAACATCAGCAAAAAGTAAACTAAAAGAGATGAGTGAAATTCAGATCGTTGGAATCCAGCTCATTCCAAATTTTCAGGACAAAATTTTATTGCCTGAAAATCAGAGTGAACAAAATATGCAACTCATGCTCTGTCATGTTGCTTGACATCAATTTATCATGAGGGAACACTTCAGCATTCAGTTGAATTAATATCTAGTAATATTAAGGATGTTATACTGTCTACTGCTTCAGTTTGTAATGTCACTATAAACACAGTAACATAGGCGTTCGCATAATTTGCTTAGGACAGATGTATTTATGATTATGTATCTATTGCAAGCTCCATTCATAATTTAGAGTATTTTCTTTATAAAATATCTTAAGCTCTCGTGTAAACTGCATTAACCAAGATTTTCTGATTTATTCCAGCGTGTGATAGCAACATCATTGGGTGTCGCGCGATTTGGTGGTTAATAGCACTACTTTTGTGCATGAGATATAATATCTAAATTTTCAAAACGTTATTATGCTGTAAACAACTTCATATATTGTAGGTAGTTATTCGTGACAGTTTGGTGAACTTGAATTAAGTGTCCTGACCATACTACGACGAATGTGTCTGAATATGAACAGATTTGTTATAATTTGACAGAAGCATGCAAGTAATTTTGTCAATTAACAAATAATGTGAGACAGAAGTCTCGTTCCTATAAAGGAAACACATATGAATGAGACTAGAAAAAAAATTACAAAATAAAAAGAAAACTTTATTAATGAGCAGAATAACATGGATGTTGAATTACCTTGTAACTTAAGATGCTGTCCCCATGGTTGTAGATGCCATTCCATGTGCGTTTAATATACAGCAGACACTTCCATCCGCATGTCGCAATCAGTTGATGAGTTTTGATAAAATGGTAGTCTGAAGTTGAGCATTACTATATGAACTAATACTTCTTCGTAGTATTAGGGGAACTAATCTGATGCATAAATTTTCTGTCTAGAAACACAATAATACACCTTTAAAAGATTTGAATCCATCATCAAAAACTAGTTAATGCAATATGTTATCAACTTGAATAACTTGCTTCCGCTATCATACCTTAGCCAAAACAGACTTGATTAATATGAATTATTCCACGAAAGCTAGTTTCTTTAGCAGCAACATTCCTATAAATAATATTTTACTCCTTTATTTTGCAGCTTGTCTCTGCCTGAGTTCTTTTCTGCTGTCATTTGTATTTGCCAATCAAGCTGGACCTTATATATTTGTGTTGTTTGATGAGTACGTTTCTGGACTTCCGTTACTGATCATAGTATTTGCAGAAATCATTACGATCTCTTATATATATGGCTTATACAGGTACGACTTTAACACCTTTTTCTCCTCAACAATATTTAAATACATACCATCATGTTTAAAACAGATTGTGACCGAAGTGGACAGAGCTAACGGCAAACGCCTCGGTTATGTTTACGATCGTACATGCACATATGCGTGTGTATGTGTGTGTGTGTGTGTGTGTGTGAGAGAGAGAGAGCGAGATAGAGAGTGAGTATGTGCGCGCGCACGTGAGTTTATGCGCTTGCGTGAGCGTTTCTGCATGTGCATAAGCACAAGGGTTTACGATTTTTCATAAATGAGTAACCTGTGGGTTTGTGATCTCTATGTAAAAGCTGTGTATTCAGAGGTTTTTCAATATTTTATCTTTAATAGGGCAGCGAGCTGGCAGAATCGTTAGCACGCTGGGTGAAATGTTTAGCGGTATTTCATCTGTCTTTACGTTCTGAGTTCAAATTCAGCCGAGGTTGACTTTACCTTTCATCCTTTCGGGGTCGATAAATTAAGTACCAGTTGTGTACTGGGGGGTCAATCTAATCGACTGGCCCCCTCCCCAAAATTTCGGGCCTTGTGCCTAGAGTAAAGAAAAGAATATTTCATCATTAATAGGGCAGCGAGCTGGTAGAATCGTTAGCACGCCAGGCAAAATGCTTAGCGGTATTTCGTCTGCCGTTACGTTCTGAGTTCAAATTCTGCCGAGGTCGACTTTGTATTTCATCCTTTCGGGATCGATTAATTAAGTACCAGTTACGCACTGAGATCAATGTAATCACCTTAAACCCTTTGTCTGTCTTTGTTTGTCCCCTCTGTGTTTAGCTCCCTGTGAGCAATAAAGAAATAAATATTTTATCTTTAACTGGACGGAGAGTTATTCGAAGTAGTATTTTACGGCCATATATCATTCCCGTAAATAACCCTTACTTTTTTAAAGTAAGGAATTTTTCCCACAGATCTTCAAAAGCATAGAACTATCGGTCGTAATGTGTTCAAGGAATGTAAGTATAACCCGTTTCGTTTAGATGGTGATAGGCAAAATTGATGAATGTCAACATTCGATCGAAATATGTATAAACAATGTCTTTCATTCTGTCTGTGTATATGTATATATATATATATATATATATATATATATATATATATATATATATGTATGTATGTATGTGTATACACACACACACACACACACACATACAGACATGAAGGTACCATGAAACGGGAGTGGATCCAAAACTACGCGATTGCGAAGCAAACTTGTTTAGCAGAGAGCAATATGTTCACCTATAGAAAAAAATACAATTCTATGCAGAATTTGAGCATGTACTCAACTTTATTCCCCTCCTTATTTAACACTAGTTGATTTTATGATGGTACTTTTGCTTAAAATTAGCTGAACTACATTACTGAGAGTTGAAGGTCTTGGACAAGCGGATGCGCAATTGCATGGCTGAAATTATACAAGCCATTGATTCTTCAATACTTGGTTGGCTTTGATCCCCCTCCATAAATTTATATTGAAGATAATCTAAGATACAGATGTTTTATCATTAGACACGAGAACGTTTGTGTAGGTGTGAGATTAGTAAATTCTGTCTATTCCATGTATCTATTTTAACGACACGGTAAGAATAAAATGGCAAAACCATTTAACTTTTTTGTGTCCTTAAAGACCATAGAGAGATGAAACTAAATATTGTAGACATTCAATCTAACGCGTTATTGCTTTTGATATCTCACCTCTCTTATCTAATATACATGTACCTGGTGTTATTTTTTGGGACGGAATGGCTTAATAGATAAGTTGCTACATGTACAAAAGTGAGTTCGAACGCGCTGTAAGTGTTTCTTTGTATTTCTGAACAGATCATGGCTAATAAATTCTACAGTTTTCATAATTGTTGGAAAAGATAATGAAAATTATGCAAACATGAGTAAATATTAGTAGTACAAACTATACAGAACTATTGGCTAAAATTAAGATATAAAAGTTAGTATTACAAAATACAATGTAATACTTATCACATATGTAGATATAATAAATAGCAGTACAAATTACATTTGAATTATGGCTACGTATGCAAACATAGTACTACACAGCACAACCAAGATATTATTAGCTTCTTGGAACATTCTTAGATTTATAGATTTTTACAGTGTTATACTTCCCTATAAACTCCTGCTGATTCTTCACCAAAGAGGAAAATGTGAAACCTTCACCCTCTCGTTAGATAATTTAACTTAACTGTTCATTTTAGTTCTTTTTCTTTTAATTCTATTTGTTTCAGTCATTTGGCTGCGGCCATGCTGGAGAGGTTTATTGATAAACAAATAAACTTAACAAGTGAATCCATATTTTTCACACACTATCTTGAATTATATTTTAAATCCTCTTTTGCAGGTTCAGTAATGACATCGAACTTATGACGGGTCATAGACCAAATTATTATTTGATGTTTTGTTGGAAATTCATTTGTCCTGCAATTATTATTTTTCTTATTGTTATTCTTATTATCAATCTTACTACTGATGAGAAAGAGTACGATGTCTGGCACAGAGAGACGGTAAGACATTGTCACTTGTGTATTGTAATATTACGACTATTATAACTAATGCTTATTGAATTATTTGAGGAGTTAGATAAAGTTTGTAATATTTTCCAAGAGAAATCAATGGCGTTAAATAAGTGAAACTGTTTTCACTGGGAATTCAAAGAATATATTGCAAACTGAGCTCACAGATAGCTTACATTTCCTCAATATCACAATCTCAGACGCTAGTGTTTAGAGGTACAACTGTAATATGGTCAAAATATTTCTTCGTTGGAAGATAAGCTTACATCTGATGGATATGCGTGTATTTAATGACGTGCATCTATTAATGAGGGTACCCAAAAACGCGAGCAGTTGGTGAACTCAGTCTGAATCCCGAATTTGATTCCCAAGAGGAGCTTTTCATTTCTCTTATTTCTAAGATTTGGGTAAAACCCACGCGTTCGATCACGAAACATCAATGTTATTATTTTATATGATATTAGAGCCGTATACAAATAAATATATTTATTAAATCACTATTTCTGACAGCCAGCCTACATTCGGCAATTTATTCTCCAACCATTGGTAATTTTGCAACACATAAGAAACTTAATATTTAGATTAACATGGAATTTTCATTTCCATATTCTAATTTTATTGACCAGCGATTATCGAAAGTATCGAAAGTACTAATGCTACTTTTCAAGACGTTAAGTGTTAATGGATGTATCTATTTTATAAATATACGTCAATTTCCCTTAAATTTCAAATGAGAACCGCTTGGTAATTATAAACTCATCAGATACATGATATTGCTGCCACTCCTTCTACTTTGTAATTGAGGCATTTACTGTTTAGCACAATTACTAAATATTGCTCAACACTGAGGAGTTAATCGCTTGGACGTTCGCCAGGCATCTTACCCAATTACTATTTTAAGAGATAAAATGCATATTAAAATTTCTTTTTAGTATTGACAATAAATTGAATAGAATGTAAAAATTTCAATTTTTATATCTTTCAAATATAATAAATTGCTTTATTTTACAGGGGAGTCTATCGAAATCAATTTGGCCAGGCTGGTGCTTATTCGTGGCAGCACTCATAATTATTCTTTCCATTTTGGGGATTCCGCTAATTGCCTTGATCCGTTGGTTAAAGCCATCTAGTTGGCGTGAAGAAGTACCGGCTTATTTTCCTCGTGAATTAATACAGTTGGAGCGCAAATTAACGACATATATCCCTAAAGAATGGGAAAAGAAAATTCTTTTTAGGTTTGAAAAACATTTACCGACCACCGAGTCAGAATTCACTAATAAAAACAAATCGCAAATGGATTTAGTATTTATATAAAATGCAAGTATAATTAGTTTTAAAACTCTATTGTGTTCGGTAGGTTGAATCAGGGAAAACAATTGATGGATATTTTATGATGTACATTGACCTTATTAGGCTTTTCTTTGTTTTAGATTACTGAGTTCATTCCTATACAATCTCTAAAGTTTATGAGATGTTTTACTCATTTCTGTCATTGATAACGTCTTCTGAAACGAATAGCGCTTTGTGATATTTCAACATTATTTTGGATAATAAATCGATACTGTATTCAGAACAAATAATTTTATACTTTTCTGATAAATATTCTACCAAATTGGGACTGATCTTAAGCACAGTCTCAATATTTTATCAACATCAATCTATTTCTATTGTTGAGATATTTATATGCCATGTAACAAAATGTAAGAAAACCGTTTTATTTTGATATTAAATACATTAATTTCTATCATTATGGTCTTCTCTATTTCATAGACTACTTTTCCTTTTGTAGGTTAAACTGAATCCAACATGGATGTTACAAACTGTTGTCTGTCTGTAAAACTTTATATTTATTCCGAGCATTTGTATATAATATTACGCACATAGTTCGGATGCCATTCATTTGCATTTTGCTCCAACATTTTACTTTTCTGGAACTGAGTCAAATTGGAAGTGAACGTACATAAACGTGAGTGCATATAAACATAAATACACACATTCATGCATATATACATACATTTCGCTTCCATTTATATGCGACAATTTAAAGTGCTTTGTTGCAAGGTGTTGCAAATAAATAACAGCAAAATCGCCTTCAAACTTCAGGTTTTCGCATTAGTAATGGACGAGCATATTATATATATGAATTCAGGAAATAAGAGAAAATAGTTATTTCTAGAAAGACTCTCAAACAACATCAATTTGTCAAGGAAACTGATAGAGTAATACCTGGTTCAACATGATATGTTGAAGAAACCTGAAGCCACAACCCAAAACGTACAAAAATGGGGTGGCGGGAAAAACACAAAGTCGCAAATTCTGCACTTCTCTCCCTTCTCAAATGCACGTCTTCGCACAGAATATAAACAACACTCGAAAAATCCATCTTCCCATTCATGAAGAATACACAAACAAAGGATAAAATTAAACAAACAACAATGTAGCACTAACAGCCTCGGAAGATAATACAGAAAACGATGCTAAAACATTAGCATATAACACCTCAACTCCAACGTACACCTTGATAAAGAAAACAGGCCAGCTCCTGGTGAAGGCCTGATAACATGTGTAAAAAAATTAAGCATATAGTACGAGGGGGTGCTGAAAAGTTCCTGGCTTTGCGTAAAAGGAAATGCAGGAGGATCAGTTAATTATAATTTTATTCAGCACACTCAACATATTCTCCTCTCACATTCACACACTTATTGCAGCTGTCCTTCAGTTTTTCTAGGCCATGCGAAAGAACTCGGAAGTTTGGGCCTCCAACCAGCCTTTTCGCAACACCATTCAAGCCTGGAACTTTTCAGCGCCCCCTAGAACATAGAACCATAAGCTTCTCTTAAACATGACAACAAAGCAAAAATATAAGCATTAAAACAACTCTTCCTTCTCTCAAAATAGCAATTTGCTTCTTGCTTTGCTTCCTGCTCTTGCTTGTTGGGGCTGGGGTCATCTCAGATTAGTGATCCCATAGACGTCATCATGTGTAAAACCGAAAATAGCAACACGAAACGCAATAAAAGAACATTATTGCAGCACAACTGCATTCCCATTGAAATTTAAACAACTGACACTAACACATTTATATAAATCAGTTCACTATAACTCTCCACGCATCACTCCTATCAATCTACCTAGTTACCAAAACTACGTAGCATGTACTCCTCCAGCTCTGATCTGATTACTTGCCTATCATTATCATAAAACACTACACAGAATTAAAGGAAACAGAAACACTTTTACAAATCTTATAAATGCACTGTGGCACCACTTCGAAAAGAAAAGAATTAAAGTTCGCAGAAATCAATAATACTATAGTAAGTAGCATAAACATTGTGATAATTCAAGAAAAAAAAACCGTCGATATCTCCTAAAATATATACTACAATGCCATGTAAAAAACACAGATGATGTTACATAGCTGGAGCAGCCAATCAGACGAACAGCTTCCAACGCAATCCCTCAATAGTACATGCAAAGATGAATGAATAAATAAATAAATAAGTAAATGATTAAGTGGGGGCTAATTTACTTGTAGGAAGATAAGACATTTTAATAAATGAAATTTACACCTTACTGAATAAAGCAATTATCCAGATGATACATTTTGATAAAAAGGGCACGGGAGATAATTACGATATTTTAATTAATTAAAAGTGATTAAATTCGAAATGCATGAAGAATGAATTTGGTCATTAGCATTAGGGTGGCAACTCTAACTGTTTGCATGCTTCAGTTTTTTTTTCAGTCTTTTTTCTTACTACAAAATCATTCCAAACAAAGTCTCATAAGACGATTCTAGGCAAAAGGTGATCGGAAAAGAGGAAGTGGTATTAATCCACTTTTGTTATAGGCACAAGACCTGAAACTTCGAGCCAAGTACTTATTTTATCGACCCCGAAAGAATGAAAGGCAAAGTCGACCTCGGCGGAATAAGGGGAGTTGTATTAATTTACGAAAACTCTATATACCTGCATATTTATGGCATCAGATTTAAGATGACGATGAAATTATTGATAAACGTGTTAAAAGACGCTGAGATGGTATGAAAGGAACCATAAAAGAACTGCTTACAATAAAATATGGTAAATGAGGTGATTATACAGGAGCCAATAAAATAAAATGGTAATAAAAGAACTGCTAAAAATAATAAAATGAAGGAAATTGTCAACAATAATCAAAGTAAGATACAGAAATAAATTTATATCTCAAACGCGTGATAATGCTATAAACAGCGTGATCAGGATAAATTATCCATTTATTGCAGAAAAATACGCTACAGGCCAGCCATGAGACTCGAAATCACACCTCTGTGATTACGCGTCAATTGCTTTACCATTACACTAAGCTGCCCAGCAACGAATTCTTCTGCAATTTTAGAACTTATAAATTTAGCTTCATAAGACGCTAACGTTAAATTCAACTTTACGAGGAAAGTAAACGAAGTTTGTTCTTTTTTAGAAGCGTTGAGATGTAATGTAAAATACAGAAATAAATTTATTTCTCAAACGCTTACATATGTATATACATATGTAAGTGTGTACATATATGTATGTATATTTGCGTGTATATATATATATATATATATATATATATATATATATATATTATTTATATTATGTGATTGAACGCCACGCATCCATTTCCAAGTAAGTCTTATCTATCTATCTATTCATCTCTCTCTCTCTCTCTCTCTCTCTCTCTCTCTCTCTCTCTATATATATATATATATATATATATATATATATATATATATATATATATATAAATAAAAGAGAGAGATTCTGTCCGTTTGTTTGTTTGTCCACCAAAATGAAACTAAATGCTTCAGGGGAAGCTTTATGCTTTTTCTATATATATAAAATCGAAATTCTGTCTCTTTCTTTCTTCGGCAAATTGAAAGTACTTGGTTCAAGGGAAGCTATTGTACTACTGCTTAATTTCTTACACTTAATCCAATATGTAATTCAACTGATTCCGTCGATGATTTGGTGGCTGAAATATTTCCTAATCTTCTTCAGAATTACAACAATACAGATTGGATCTATGAGCGAGCTATTCTGGCTCCAAAAAATGTTGTTGTACATAACATTTATAATATGCTATTGAGTTAACTTCCAGCTGAAGTATTCACTTATAACTCAATTGACTGGGTTGTTGACTACCCCATCGAATTTTTGAACTAACTAGAACCACCAGGTACAGCCCCTCATGGTCTTCAGCTGAAGTGCCGTGCTTCGATAAGATTTTGGCCCATTAAACTCAGTATCTCTCCACACGGTGAGCTCACAACAGCTGGACGTATTGCGTTGCAACTGGACTCATGACGGTTCTGTTGCTTTATATGCATTCACAAATCTCCTGGCAATCCAAGCACTAACCTCAACTGCTTTCTCCCCAAATTCATTGAATGTCTTCCTCGCAGCAGATACACCAGCCACCTTCAGAAAACTTCTGAGAGAAGCTGCTGTGAAACCCTTACAGTCAACCAGCTCACAGATGTAACCCTTCTCCTGAATCTCAACTACCAGCTCTTCATAGCCCAACAGCTTCCGCTCATGGGCCTCAGCAATGCGCTCCTCCCATGGCACAGTAAGCTCCCCAAGGACCATACGTCTCTGACCCCCATCTACTAACATCAGGTCGGGCCGGAGTGCTGACACAACGATGCTTTCAGGTAATGGCTTGTCCACGAACACCTCCCATTTTCTCTCTTCGGCCTGCCGAGGTTTCTGTCCCTTTGGCATCATACCTTGCTTCACAAATGCTGTCTTGTGCAAGCTCAGTTCAGGCACTTGACCCTTTCTTGCAGCTGAAGCAACAACGTTTAGCATTAAATTATGTCTAAATGCATACCATCTAGACTGGAGTGCTTTTGGGCAAGCTGACAGCATGTCTTTGAGGCTGCCATACTTCCCACACAATGCCCTGCACTGAACAATGCCCTGCACACCAATCAGACCACTTCAACTCCAGCCTTTTGACATTATCCCAATTCAGCCACCGACCCTGCTGTGCTTGTTGTGCTGCGTGACCCAGACGCCTCTCATCTTCCAGCTGCCTTACTTGTTGTTCACGTAGCTTCCGCTGTTCTTGTTCACTTGATTCAGACCAGAACTGCTCTCTCTTGACAAGCTCCACACCAGTCCTGCCGCCTATAATCACTCCACGCACTTCAGCATGCTGGGCCATCTCATCAAGCTGCTGCATCGCCTCAGTGACCTTCCACTTCCTACCAGTGTTCAAATCTGGTGGATTGTCCTGGATCACAGTGTATGTTTTTGAGTGTATAAGTAAAATAGTCGACTGATTCCTTAAAATACATTATTCAGTTTCAGATATGTCAATTTAGTTGTTATTGCTAGTATCTGAAAGGTCAAGTGCAGGCTCATTTGTTAATTTCCATTTCATAGGCTCACATATATCACAAACGCTTGAAACCTTTATTTTATTTTATTTATTTATTTTCTTATTATTTCATTAGGGTTTCATTTGCATCTAAGATGTTAAAGAGGAACATTGAATTGACTTAACAGTTTTTTTTTTTTCGATCTGGACGGATAAAAAGTAAGATTGACCTCGGCAAGTTTTTAATTCATACTATAAATAGTCGTAACGAAATTCCAGAGACATTTTGTCCGACACTCTAACGATTATCTCAATAGACCTAAAACACAGTATTCTTAAAAAACCGAAGTCTACGATGTTGTATGGAGCACTAGAAGAATCTTGTTACTTAAAGAATCTTGATGCTTTCATGTTATGAAGAGAATCTAAAATCAATTTTATACATCAGCGTTTAACTTCGTATTCAAATTGGTCATGTTCTTTTTGTTTGTTTTTGATTGAAAGGTTTTGACTTATTGTTATTGTCTTACCTCTCTCAATCTAAAAGCTCCAGGTGAATTAGATTTACATTCAGAAACCAATAGTTGAGTCGGTGTAAAGTACAAGGGACACTACTTAAGTAGGCCATAAGAGTTATCTCCCTTCCTTCATTTTAACCTATTGCATCTATCTATCTATCTATCTATCTATCTATCTATCTATCTATCTATCTATCTATCTAATCCTTGTTATGGCCATACTGGAGCACTGCATATAGTGCTTCTCGTTTTCTGTTTTGAGTGATTTATAATTGCATATTCTGTGTTGCAACTTTTTGTTATCTTTATACAATCTTTCTGGGAAAAGTGTATGTAGGCATGTATGTGTGTGTGTGTGTGTGTGCGTGTATATATATATAATTATGTGTGTGTATATATATATATATATATATATATATATATATATATATATATATATATATATATATATATATATATATATATGCATATATACATGTGTATATGTATATACTTATGTATATATATATATGTATATATTTATGTACATATATGTATATATATATATATATATATATATATATATATATATATAAACACATATAAATTTGATGTGGGCGATTCTTTCTTGTCTTGGGATTCACGGTCAAACGGTTGGGTGGAATTGCGCGAAAGATTACACAGATATGCAGAATGATCCGGTGGTGATGCTAGGCTTTGTATTTTTTCATAGCTCCCATGGTTACTAAGATAATCTACTATAATAATACTCTAGTGTTTATGAATGAGAAAGGAAGGGGTGATAGATAGATAAGGAAGGAAGGGGTGATGTCACACTTGGTAGTGTACGCTGAAAAAAATAAATCAAACAACGTTTCAACTCTGTGTGAAGATATGTGTGTATGTAAAAGGGGGTATGTGAATGTGTGTGTGCGTGTGTTTTCGTGTGTGTGCGTGTGTTTTCGTGTGTGTGCGTGTGTGTGTGTGTGTGTGCGTGTGTGTGTGTGTGTGTGTGTGTGTGCACGTGTGCGCGCGCAATGGAAGTGGGATGGTTCATCTTTGTTCGCTTAGTATTTGGGTTTATTTTTTGATTTGGTTGAATCTTGGGTTTTTTTTTGTTGGTCAGTTATTTTTAGCGTTTTGACAGAAAAAAAAGTCATTCTAAAATTGTTTTTTAACGTAACCCTGCCCAAACAAGTCGAATGCTTACACAGAGCAGGTTTTACGGCCACATCAGCCAAACCGACTGGGTGAAACTGGGCTTAGCATATATATATATATATATATATATATATATATATATATATATATATATATATATATATATATATATTCTAAGTCAAAACTGGTCTGTTTTCAGTGACTGTGATTCAGTTGACTCAAGCAGCTTCGTTTCTTTGAACCCCCAGCATGTCTTTTCCGACATAACCTTCGACGCTACTAACATACTAGCAGCAATAAAGGAAATGAAATCTGATTCAGCTGTGGGTCCTGACAGGTTTCCTGCTATGGTGCTGAAGAAATGCAGACAGAAACTTGCAGCTCTTCCTGCAAATCTCTGGAGGAAATCACTGGATGCCGGTTTTATCCCTCAAAACCTTCTCCCCCAATCAGTCGTTCCTATCTTTAAAAAAAGGGAATAAATCGCTCCCAATAAACTACCGTCCACTCTCACCTTACATATCATCAAAATATTTGAGAGAGTGTTGATATCAAGAATAACAGCCTTCCTAGAACAAAATCATCTAAATTGCAACCACAGTGGCTTTCGTGGTGAGAGGGACTGTCTAAGTGAGAGCTCCAACGCCAATGTCATATACCTTGATTTCAGGGAGGCTTTGACAGAGTCGAATGGATACTGTTAAGGAAACTATCCAACGCTAGAGTCGGTGGAAAGCTACTTCAATTGATTAAGTATTTCCTAAGAAACAGGACTCAGCATCTTGTGATTGATGGCATCCACTGAAGACCAGCAAAAGTCACCAGCGGAGTCCCGCAGGATACTGTGCTGGGTCCACTTGTTTTTATTGTGTATATCAACGACATTGCAGATTCCATTGAACATAGTACGATTAACATATTTGCAGATGACTCTAAGCTTCAGATGCTTCAATCGGACCTATTACAAACAAAACAAAAACAAAAACAAAAAACCAATATGCAACTGAACGAAAAAAATTTGAGCTCATCCACTTTGGAAAAGAGGGCACACTGACACAACCATATACACTACCATCTGGAGACCTTCTTGAACCGTCGGATAATAGCAGAGACTTAGGTGTAACTGTCAACAGCAACCTTAGCTGGAATGTGCACATCAACAAAAAAGTCGATGTTGCCCGCAGAAAGTGCTCATGGATCTTCAGAACTTTTCAATCTAGGGATCGTGAAAGCATCGTCCTTGTCTTCTTCATATTCGCCAGGCCCCGCCCCGAACACTGCTGCTCAACGTGGTCTCCCTGCAAAAAATAAGACATAATTATGATCGAGGCGCCACAAAGATCAATCACTAAAAAAATAAATGGCATGACGTGACTTGATTATTGAGCTCGGCTTAAACAGCTGAAACTCTATTCTCTGCAACGCCACCGTGAGCGATACATTATTTGCACCATGTAGAAAATATTCCGATATCGGTATTATATTTACAATTCACCCAAGACTAGGCTCCCGTGCAATGCGTCCCCTACAAAGGTCGAGATCACATCACATAAAAACATTGTGACACAATTTCTTCACTGCAAATGGTCCTACTCTTTTCAATGTTATCTCGTAATAAATTAAAGTCGAAAAATATCCCACAACTTTCAAACGGTACCTTGACAAATTTCTCCAGAAAAACCGGATAAACCACCTACACCTGGATACGTCTCAGCCAACAAAAACTCTCTGTTTGAGTGGCCCATGGTGCTGCGAAATAATTAATTAAAGAACTTTTTCAGGTGATGCTATTGAGTTAGTCATCGCCTGGACCAGTAATGGCCAAAACCAATCTAAGTTATATCTATCTATTTATCTATCTATCTACTGGCTGTTTGTCGCATCGACTCCCGTAAGTTCAAGTAATTACTCGGTTTTATTTATGTGTATCTGTATTTATCTTTGTTAAAAAGGTGCCTAACAACATTTGCGTGGCCTCGACCGAGGCTTTCGCTTGAGAATTTACCCTTTAAGGGTGAATTTTAAAACTTTAAAATTTTATTTTATAAAATAGTTTCATCAGTCTAGAGGTTTTCCTGGGAACTTCTCTACCTTTACTTTTAGTAGGGGACTGGAACGCTACTTTGGACACACGTCTAGACTATGTAGGTAGAGACAGAAAGGGAAAAGAATGCAAATGCTTCAAAGACCTGCTCAGACATTGCCAACTGTCTGACAAGTACCGACTGAACTACCCGAATGTGCCAATGTGGACATGGACAAACCGCATCGGGTCGACCAAATGCTATTTAGATAGAGTATCGTGTAGAACAGTGAATAGGGATAGTGTAGGGTGTCCACAATTTCAGATAATCAGCTACACAGATCACAAATTTGTAACCTGTACGCGCGACTTAGATAAGAATCATAGGCAGGGTCCCGGATACTGGAAACTGAGCACATCGCTCCTGGCGCGACAGGCTTACAGAGACCGGATTAGCACGTTAGTTAGGAGGGCGTTGACGGGAGCCATCGTCAACAACCGCTGGCAGAGTCGATTAGGTATAGCAAAGTTTTAGCGATAGATCGAAATAGAGTAGAGGGAGTCCTTGTTAAGAAATTAGAAGAGGCACTTAGAAGTAGCAGCGTGACCAACGTTCTGGCGGTGAGGTTGGCTCTTGATCAACACTTCAACGCCAAACACGAAGGTTGTGTTGTCCTATGAAACGAGGAAATTGAAACCTACAAGAGGCCCGGGTGGCGGAGGCGCAACATGGCAACAAAGGCACCATTCGATCTCTGATAGATCAACAGGATGTGTGAAGCCTTTCAGCAGCACTTTGCCCGACTGTTCGGGACAAGCAGTGGGTCGGAACGTAGGACAGATTTTAGTGCCTACATGCACAGCCTGCTACGACTCTCGGCAAGAGAAGCGAAGTGTTGTGAAGGTCCTACCACAGCTACTGATATACGGAATGCGATGGCAGGCTGCGCGAGAGACAAGTCACCGGGTTTGGCTGGTCTGCGTTACGAGTTTAATTGTCATAAGCCAAACTTGGTTGGGGATCTCTTGGCAAAAGTCAACTGCAACTGGCAGCAAAACGGGAGTATCCCCAGTTTTGTGAGCTAAGGAGCGGTAACACTGCTAAAGAAAGACCCAAACAAGGGGAACGTTATAGACAATTTCCGGCCCATCACTCTGCTCAACGCAGATTTGAAAAGTGCTAGCCGAGAGGTTGGCGCTTGTCATCGAGAAGTTATATCATAGACAGGGTAGTTAAAGAACCTGGTATGGGTGGGGCGCTGATCAATTTGGATCAATCAAAAGCCTTCGATAGGGTGGACCATCGATACTTGGCGGGTGTCCTCAAACTGGCTGGTTTCAGTCCCGTCTTCCGCGGTTGGATCGCTGCTTTTACAGCGGCATCGGCTCGGTAGTTCGAGTGAAAAGGTGTTTTTTTTTTCTCTCATATTCGTAATCTCCGACATCTAAAACGTAGGAATCCGAAAAGATCTTTTTTTAAAAATGCATTTTTCAAGGAGAGGTGCGATTCTGCATTAGCCCCAATTTTTCGATATACATAAGGCAACGGTTTTTGCTTTTTATGTTGAAGTTGATCTGATATGTATTTCATTAACGAAACCTTTGGTTGCTATTTTTCACAAGGGTTTTTATGGTTTCTTTACATTATATGTGTCTATATATCTATAGCAATTGCAGCTTTGAAGATATTTGTTAGCCATTCAAGGAAAAAAAAACCGTTAGATTCACTTCAACATTTAATTTTCAAAGACAATTGCAGCGTGGAAGTTGATTGTAAGCCATTTAAGATCATACAAAAAAATCATTAGATTCACATCAGCATTTAAATTTTATTTGTGTCAAAATATTTTCGTCGTTCCGAAACTGTGACCTGTTCACTGACAAAACTTCGTGCTGCATCTGCATCTATAGAGTTTCAAAAGCGTGGACTACCCCATTGTCATATGTTCATATTAAAAAAAGATCCAGAACATTATGATAAATTTGTTTATGCAGAAATCCACAAAGACAACCCAAACACAGAATTCCAAATCCACAAATACAACCAATTCTGTTTCAACAAATCACCAAAAGCATGCTACATGGTCCATGTGGAAGAGATAAACCCAATGCAACATGTATAGTTGATGGGAAATGTAAAAATATATTTCCCTAAAGACTTTCAAGAAAATACATTACACAGTTATAATGGCTATCCACTTTACCGACGCCGAAATAATGGTTTTACACTTACAAAGTCTAATGTTGAATTAGATAAGCGTTCAGTAGTACCATATTCCCCCTTCTTTTTAGTCAAATATGGAGGACATTGTAATGTAGTGATATGTGCATCTGTAAAATCAGTTAAATATATTAGCAAATATATTCATAAAGGTCATGATCGGGTGACAGTCAATATTAATGGACAAATCAATGCACGACAAACACACAAAGATGAAATTGAAAATTACATCAATGGCCGCTATGTATCTTCATCAGAGGCAGTCTGGAGGATTTTAGGGTTCAAATTACATAGTTCATATCCTGCTGTCCAAAGATTACAGTTCATTTACCCTAACAGCAATACATATGATTTAATGATAATATTGAACATGTTATCCACACACATGACAGGCCCACTCTCACTGAATGGATGCGAGTTAACCGGAAATCACCAGCTAACTCATTTGCATATACATTACACTATAATGATGGAATAATAGTGAGAAAATGTGGCACCTCAGAAAAAGTAATACTCACTCAATTGGGCGTACCTCCTTTATTTCACCAAAGGAACAAGAGCGATTCTATCTGGGAGCTTTACTATATCATATTCTCGAAGCTACATCATTTGAAGATTATGAAAACTATTAATGGTGCAGTTTGCCATTGTTACAAAGAGGCTCCAATGAAACTGGGTTTAGCTCATGATGACCGCGAAAGCTATCGGACTATGGAGTTTGCAAATGTTTCAGCTACTCCATATCAGATGCGAAGACTTTTCTGCTCCATTCTTAATTACTGCCTTCTATATGTATACTTATGTATATATATATATATATATATATATATATATATATATATATATATATATATATATATATAACACAAATATATGATACAATGTAAAATACGCTACCTTAAAGGTAGCGTGTTCGCACTAGTATATATATATATATATATATATATATATATATATATATATATATATATATATATATATATATATATATATATATATATATATATATATATATATATATAGCAATAAGAAAATGGAGGGGAATATGAGGTGCCCATCAACTTGCAGACACTGTATTCCATTGATTAATCTGTTTATTTTATAACTAAATTGACAAAAAACACAATATACAGACACTTATGACATACTATATCATATGAACAATTAAAATTTCAAATTTAAAGGGCATTTAGCAATTGGAGAAGGGACAAAAACTTACAGCTGATTCAGCCTAGCGTTGGCATACCCCATTCTATCTCTATAGCTCCTGTACGCTGGAGTAATTAGTAGATGAAAATGATGCAATGGGGGTACATACATGATTCGCTAGGCCTCTTCAGAGATTTACAAAATTCAATACAAATATAAAATAAGAATAAAATTAAAAAATTAAAATATAAAAATATAAGGCTGCACAGATGGCTGCACATGCACACCAAAATAGTTAACAGTCACTGTCACTACATGTGAGGGGGACATACACATATATATCTACCCCCTCACACATACATACATACATACATACATACATACATATATGTATATATAAATATTCCCATACATACATGATCCCTGGCATGAACGTTATTCGTTGCGTTTGGAAAGCTGTTTATATGTTAAAATGTGTTGGGTGCGTGCGTGTCCGTTCTGTATGTGGTGGAGGAGTCTAAGAAATAATTTCCACATAGACCCCTCCACCACATACAGAACTGACACGCACGCACCCAACAAATTTTAACATATAAACAGCTTTCCAAGCGCAACAAATAACGTTCATGCCAGGGATCATGTATATATGGGAATATTTATATATACATATATGTATGTATGTATGTATGCATGTATGTATGTATGTATGTATGTATGCATGTATGTGTAAGGGGATAGATATATATGTGTATCTCCCCCTCACATATAGTGACAGTGACTGTTGACTATTTTGGTGTGCATTTGTGTATGTGCATCTGAGTACACATATATGTAACTCATGTAGTTATGTTTTTGTATTCATCTATATCTGCGTATAGTAATGTATACATGCATAGGCATGTATATTGGAGTTTTTATAATTATTTATATGGTTTTATATACTTTTTGTAGGCTTTTTTATGTGCCTTATATTTTTATATCTTCATTTTTTTATTTTATTCTTATTTAATATTTGTATTGAATTTTGTAAATCTCTGAAGAGGCCTAGCGAATCATGTATGTACCCCCATTACATCATTTTCATCTACTAATTACTCCAGCGTACAGGTGCTATAGAGATAGAATGGGGCATGCTAACGCTAGGCGGAAACAGCTGTAAGTTTTTGTCCCTTCTGCAATTGCTAAATGTCCTTTAAATTTGAAATCTTAATTGTTCATATGATATAGTATGTCATAAGTGTCTGTATATTGTGTTTTTTGTCAATTTAGTTATAAAATAAACAGATTAATCAACGGAATACAGTGTCTGCAAATTGAAGGGTACTTCATATTCCCCTCCATGTTTTTATTGCTATATAAATTTAGGGTAAGATAACCCCCTTTTACCCGCACCCACTTATTGCACTTGGTATAACACTAGTGTAGCAATAATTGGTACCCTCCCAGCAGTATATTGGATAGTTAAGAAACTTTAATATATATATATACTATGAACTTAGCCCAAATAATTGCAGCTCATAACTTTAAAATACTTAAATCAAAAGGAATTGGGGAGGATAGCGATGTGAACCCTGATATAAATAATAATAACAATAATAGTAATAGTAATCGGAATATGATTACGGTAACAGAGGTTAACCCCAGAAGATTGAAGTTTGAAGGCCCTAATGCGAGAGTGAGAAATGTAGTTTATCAATGTAAGGTAAGGACTCGGGCAGATGTTAGCCGATACTTGGGGTGTTCTTCGGGACAAATCTGTAAAAGATTATCTAATCATTATAGTACCTTTCAAGATAGAAGTAAAATAGCAAGTACCAGTCTTAGTAAATTCATTTGGGAACTGAAGGAACAAAAAAAAGCAATATTCGTTAGAATGGTCAATTATTGGGAGATCTTTCCCTTGTGACAAAGGTAAGAGATATCGCTCGATGTGTAATCTAGAATTATATTTTATATTATTCTCTAAGGGTAAGTTGATAAATAAACTCACACATAATGCTTTCAGATGCACCCATTATCCGAAACACACATTTCTCTGGTTTAAATGAGTTATAAATTTCAGTATGATCGGGTATTATAGTATATTATAGTATAATATTAGGTCTTAAGGCAGGCCATATCAATGTATAATTTACCAATAGCTATTGTATTTGTACTTATGATTATTTGCTAAAGTTTCTAGAGATAATATAATATAGATCTCCATTGATTTATAAGTCATTACCAGGAATCAATATTTGTAATATGTGATTGTTTATAATTAATTAATAATATTATGAGGGGTTTTCTCCCTTTGACGGACCTTTATTTAAGGAGAAATTTGAATATGAACCAGACTTAGAGACGATGTTTTTGGTGTTTAATTTTTGCTATTTACCTTTTACCCTGAACATGTGTAAGGTAATTTATCTATTTAACTTGAATTTGACAGTTAAATATAGCCTTATACAGAAATGTTGACATAGGAATAAACTTCAATAATAATGGATATTAGCGTCAAAACTCTCATTTAACTTATTGATATATAACCAAGGAGATCGATCCATAAGGAGTCTACTTTAGACCTTTGGGGAGAAATCTCTTGCTATTTTGGTAGCGATTACATGTTTATCTCAACACATTGTGGAGATATCATCATATGAACATATATATATATATATATATATATATATATATATATATATATATATATATATATATATATATATATATATATATATATATATATATAATCATATCGTTAAGTATATTTGCCACCTAAATGTAGCTGACCTATAAGAGACGAGGCTACTGTTGTTTATAGCCCCAGAAAGACATCTCCAGTTGGCTATTGACACACTGTCTGTGCCCTATCACAACCCAATCAAATCCGCCGGTTGTGATTTTTCACATAGAACAATAAACTGTTTTTAAATTACACACCACTGAATATAAATAATCCTCATATTTAAATATGGCCGATGTAAAACTTGATACACCGGAGAGTGAAATGAACAAAGGATAAAAGTCATATAATACTGAGGAATCAATTTTCTTTTACATTTTGTCAGATTAATTTTCTGAATTTAAATGTTTATCATTAATCTCTCACATTGGCTTAAAGATAAAGCGGAAAGGAAGTCGATTCAATCGGCTCCAGTACATGACTGGTGTTATATCTATTGATAACGGTGTGATTTGAACAAAACTACTTATTAAGAAACTTAGCGACTACAGTTGCTTCTGTTACAAAATCTTAACATTTGACACAGAATGAATAAAAAGATAGCTAGTGTATGAATATATTTCGAACTGCTAAGCAGGATAGCCATTCCTTTCTGAAACTTGTTATATGTGAATATTTCCACTACTTTGTGTGTGTGTGTGTGTGTGTGTGTGTGTGTGTGTGCTTGCGTGCGTGCGTGCGTGCGTGCGTGTGTGCGTGCGTGCGTCTGTGTGTGTGTGTGTGTGTGTGTGTGTGTCTGTGTGTGTGCGTGCGTGCTTTGTGCACATGTGTATAGCTGTTTTCATCTTTCGTATAATCTATAGCTTGCCCGATATACGCCATGTTGGACAGAAATGAATAATGTACTAATTTCCCTGAAATCCTCAATGTTTCATTTTGAAAGACAGAACAATTGTACGTTAACTCTCATAGGTACGACGAGAGCGCGGAAACTCAAGTACACAAACGTAACAAAAGTAATGGCGGCACCTAATTTGGTGGGCTGAATATGTTATATGATAGAAATAGCAGTAGTGGCGCACAAGCCGTTTGGTTCGACACAGACTCTCTACCAATTAAAAAGTGCTTACAATTGCCGTACCATCATAGATGTATTGGAATGTACGATGTGTTTGGCAGAAGCTTAACTACCATTGTACACTGAGTTTGTGTTTATGTGTAGATGCGTGTGTATTTGCGTGTATGTGTGTGAGTTCTCTGTATACATTTTTTACTTATTTTTTATTATCTTTTGGTACCGATGACAGAATTCTTCAAGTTGAAAGGATGAAAGTTCAAATATCTTGAGATTATTAATATTTCTAAGGTTAAAGCGAATATAGTTCATTCCGCTTTCACTGTTGTTACTTTTTTTCTTTCTTTCTTTTGCTTTGTTTCTTCTTTCCGTTTTTCTTCACTTCCTTCTTTTCTTCTGCTCTTTCTTTTCTTTCTTTAATTCTTTATTTCCTTTCTAAACTTTCTTCCACTCCTCAGAATCAAGTAAAAATTATTGATTTCTTCTTACCACTCACAAGGCCTCAATTATTGTTGGGTGCGTATAACTGTCCTAAAATATTGATATTAGTGGATATCGAAAAGAACAACCTCCCACTAAACAGAAACCAAAACTCGATTCTATAATAGTGTACTTAGCACAAGTTTAATCGCAACAGATCCTTGAATTATTTGTTGATTTCTTTTGGACTGTATACAGTCGGCTGGATTGATTGATTTTAATATATTACTGGGCCACTAGACGTCGAACCATTTACAATAAACTGACCAGTTACGACGAGCTCTATTGTTACTTAAAGTTTCACTGATATCTTGAATATGTTTGTGAATATATAAAGTTCTCTGTTTTAAGAAAGAAATAGGATTTCTGATGTACGGCTTTTCTCCGCCGTAGAGTACTTAAATCAAGTGAAATATTTATGATTGGAAATTAAAATCTTGCTTTAGTCTAAATATAGACAAATATGTCGGTAGTTTATTTCCTCAATATTAAGGAATACCAGACTAATTCAATAATAGGAAGTGTGACGTTCTTGGGTTTCCTAGAAGACTTAGGGATTTAGTAATGAAAGAGAAGTTAAATAGCAACACTCTATCGCACTCATCGCTTTATAAATGCCACTGCTTTGGCTTTTCTGTTTCGCGTGGATTTTGGAAGGATTTAAGCTCAGCAACGCAAGAAAAAAAAACATGTTTCAATTAATTAGAACCCCTACTTGTCAAAATAGTCAACAGAATCTCCACCTTGTACATATAAATAGTGTATGTGTGTGTGTGTGTGTGTGTGTGTGTGTGTGTGCGTGCGCGCGCGCGCGTGTGTGTGTGCGTGTGTGTATGTGTGTGACGATGAAACTAATATCTCAAGAATAAATCTGATTATTTTGAGTTTTTCATCTTGCTTCCACTCATTTTGTCGCTATGTTGTTATTCTAAATACAATAGAGACAAGAATGCTTAATGGTATTTTCTCTTTAATTTTCTCAGTCTGCTTCAAGGTAGTATAATGATGTTTAGTTATTAACTTAAAATCATGCAGGGTTATGTAATATATTTTGTAAAGTTATTCTAATACTAGTTTTTTATATTGTAAGACCTTCGTAATTTTTTGATCAGTTAATCTGGAGATGAGTGACAATGGTCACATATTTTTGCAGATTGTCTGAGTATAGTAAAAATGATTCAGTTGATAGCTTGAAATATTACAGCTCGTATAGGAAACGTGAAGATGTAAAGAATTTGTAAGGGCTGCTGTTCTTGTGTGGAATGGTTGGACAAAATGCAAATGACTCCAAAGAGTGACAAATTAAAAAACAATGAAGGGTGGTATAATCTGTATATGAATGTGTACAGTTAAAAGTAAATGGAAGCAGATAAATATGGTCGATAGTTGGAAACAACTAAATCTTTAGTGTTTAATAAGGAGAGGGACAACCTTAGCTTTACATTGTCTTGGAGTAAGTACCAAGAAGATATTATAAGATAAGTTGCCTTTCATATCTAAACTGATCGCAGAAGATTCTTCTCTTAATAGCAGTATGAACGTGATACTGAGTCACGAAGTCTTGCAAAGGTGAATCATTTTCAGATTAGAATTAGTAGGTATCTTTGTTTCCAAAGTATTACTTGCAGAGATATCTGAACTAAGGAGCAGTGCTAAGGCAGCAAATTCCAAATCCTTCGCAAAGATTCTTTTGTTAAAAAGACAGAAAGCTGGAGGATAATTTAGGAGGTGGGAGAGCTTACAGGCCATGCATCATACAAAAGCATTTTTACGTTCTCCATGGTCATTTTACAACAGTTACGATTGTGAGTGATATTACGGATGGGGAGGGGGAGAGACACTTCATCTAGATATTATAGAGTATATTTGTCTGTAAAACTGCAGCACAGCTCGCTGCATGTAAAACCTTTGGAACGGTTGTCGGATTACAGACATTAGATTTGTTAAGAATGTTGAGAATATATACATTGATATTCAATTAACTATCTCTGATAAATTATGAATGAAGCATATTTGCTGCCGCGTGTATAAAGCATAGAATTTCCAACGCTCCAGTCAGTTAGATAACTCCAAACGCCAAAATATTGGATGAGGAGTTTTTGTGAGTTTATTGATATGTTATGAACTGGGTTTCGTTTTTTAAAGCAAGAACGAGGCCAGTGAAATGAATTGGTTTCAAGCAGAAATTAATATCGCTTTATGGATATTGTTTGCATGGAGTATTTTTTCTTTTTTCTTTTTTTTTTTCTGCTTCACTCTCACAGAGTGATTGCATGCTTTCGGCTTATGGTGATGCTGTTTCTACTTTTGAGATTGACTCTTTGACTTATATCAGCTTTTTTTCAATATTTCCTTATCAACTATTTGATTTGTTCTATTCACTGCAGTTTAGTATTTCAGTCTGGTAGTCCGTGGAGTTGCTAGCAGCATTATTACAAACTGTTGCAGTTATTGTTGTGGCCACGATTAATAAACGCCCTATCAAGGAACTATTTAAGATACAATGTCTTGATATTCACATCGACTTAGCTTTTCTAAGTGTTTCATAAATAAAGCTGGCGCCAGGAAATTGTGAGTTGAGTTTGTAATGCATGTCAAATTAATTAAGCTTGATAGATAAGAATACTTACTGAGGGCTGTGATTGTAGCCTGAGATATATATGTATGTGGGTATACATATATGTATGAATATATATATATATGTACGTATGTATTATGTATATAACATATAACTCGCTCCTAACTTCTCACTATGTTTCTCTCTCTACATATACATACATGCATATACATATATACACATATACGTGTGTATATGTGTGCGCGTCTGTATGTATACATACATACATACATACATACATAATACTATATATACATACATATATATATATATATATATATATATATATATATATATATATATATATATATATATATATATATATACAGGATGCGGTGAATATATTGTCGTCTAAATTACGCAGAAATAACACTGACATCTCATTTTAACAGATATATTTACCAAGTAAATTTATTCAATAAAATCGCCATTGGCTTCAACCACGGCTTCCAGACGACTTCGGAACTTCCTGCAACCCTTCTGGACGGTCTCCTTGTATAAAGTTGGTGAATGCTGCTATAATCCTTGCCTCCAGTTCATCTTTGGTGTTTTGTTGGTCTCTGGCTCAACTGCGCCCCACACATAATAATGAAGGGGAGATGTGGTTGTAGAAATTGTCTGACAGCCATGACTGGGTTCTTCTGCTTGTGTGGGATGGTGCAGAGTCCTGTTGCCAGTCATAGGGTTTTCCAGCTGCCACCCTTTTGACCCAGAGCAGGACTATCGCCTCCAGGCACTTGATGTAGGCTTCCGTGTTTAGAAGTATGCATCAGTATAGATGTGTCTCTTCGGGTGATTACAAGATATATCTCATTAAAATAACGTCTGTTCTGCAATTTTTTTTCTTGGTATGTCTATATAAAAGTAACAAATTAAGAGATTATTGAATCTGATTTTATTCGCCTTCTATCATAATGAAGCTGTATCCCTTAATTTGATGCTTTTGTATACACATACCGAGAAGAAAACTTGTGGAATAGACGTTTAACACGGAATTTTAAAACAGTTTTTATACGTAGGTATTCGATCGAAAGCTATGAGATTGTGTCACATCTATACCTTTATGTAGAATTTTAGGTTTTCAAGGAATAGAAACAGTACAATGATATTTGGAACTATTTCGCAGATTCTACTTGTCAGGAATTATATATATAAACTTTGGTGTCTGTTATTTTATTTTTTTTCATTGGTATTTGTAATTGTTGACGTTTCACTTGCTATCCTTAGTGTTGTTATTGCTGTTACTGTTGTTAGCTAAGTCAGTTATGTCAGTTGTAACTTTATCACTCTTCCTGTAGAAAAGGAATAATACGCAGCATGGTGCTTCCGAGCTTCAAATTCCTGGAAACTGATGCCTATGCTGATGTTGTTGCCAAAATCTATTTTCGTGGTTTTTGAATAATTATAAACTCGGAAAGAATTCCCTACTGACTAATAAAATGTTAATAAGTGCAATAAGAATATATATTTATAACATTTCTTTTTACCCTCAGTGTTGAATGTATAGTGTTTTAGTATAAATACATTAACAGTCAGTATTAGATATTGTTAAAATATATACACACACACTCGTATATGTAAGAGCTGTTAGCATTTTCACATAGAAGATGATTTGCTACTGAAATTAATGAGATAGATGACTTTATGTAATCCTAGAAGGAGGGCGAGAAAAGGAGAGAGGGAGAAGGAGAGTGAGAGAGAGAGATGGAAATAGAGAGAGAGAGAGAGAGAGAGAGAGAGAGAAAGAAAGAGAAAGAGAGAGAGAGAGAGAGAGAGAGAGAGAGAGAGAGAGAGAGAAGAGAATTTAAGCTGCCTGTGCCATCTTGAAAGAAGTTGGTGTCAATTATTTTGCAAGTATTATGACATTAATAATATGATTACTAAAGTTGTAAACATCAGAAATAACGATGTCTGTTTGAGTATGGGGTATATTATGCAAACATAAATCTTGCATAATGGTTTGAAGCTAAATATACGATGTCCTATCTGGCTAGTATTTGAAAGGAGTCACTGTTAGAGAGAAATACGGACAATGCCTCAAATGCGTGCGGAAGAATGGCTTAAGTTGATATGCAGTATAATAGCTTCCACTGTAAATACCGGGATCTGATGTTGGTGGCATGAATCCTTAAATGTATTAATAACACACCAGTTTTGTTTTTTTTCACGGAGAAAATGCAGTCTACAGAGGGTAATCTTTATCATCCTAAAACAAGCAATTCCAATTAAAAGTTGCTTTTCTTACCACCGTCGAAGAATAAGTATTACTCGTAGAGCTGCTAAGACGCGCTCAGAGACAGATTTTTTAAACCATGTATTCCTCTTAATGTGCGTATGTCTATGTGGAAACCTATCTTTATATTTATTTGTTTAAAAGTTTCATGTTATAATTATTTTAGTTATGTTTATCAATTTCTTTTTATTAATTGGGATCATTTAATAATTGCTGTTACAGCTGTTATTAAATTCTTCCAGCTTGAAATCCAATCCACTGTTTTCATTCTGATATATTTGTGCATTTTATAAGAGCACATTACCGAAAGAACTTAGCCTGATTTTCAAGGTTTTCTAGAAGATTAATAAACACTCTTACATTATCCGGGCGATAAGACATGAAACAGACTGAATAATCGCTCATTAATTACACAGTGCCCCCACTACCTGTGAATGCAGTCTGCGCATCTTCATCAAACAGATCTGTAGACAGGTGATGATAATATGATAGTGACAGACATTATCTACGAATTTTTTTCCTGAAAGAATTCACTAGAAAACTTCTCAATTTTGCGATAAAAAAATTACAATACGTATATACCTCAATACAATATTTGAATTAATACAATTTTGAAATATACAAATTTACAATGTTAAAGAAATGAAAATAAACGCACATTACGGTTTAACGAAAACAACAGCGTTCTTATAAAGTTTATCACATTGTTCAAACTCCGAAACTAAAATTTTTTTATAAACAAAAAATTCCAGAAATATAAAAGTTTATGAGGAATATATTCAGACAAATTGAGAAAGTCTTTTGGGAAAATGTACTATTCTACCGCTTCTTATTGCCTAATTCTTCATTGTTGAATAGCTTCGAAAATTCTTTCTGTTTTGAATTTGAAGTTCTTTTTAGTATTTCTGCTTTAATTGGAGAATAAGAAACTGGCTCGACAGGATTTAAAAATAAATCTCTAATCGCATCGCTTAGAGATGGAGGCAAATTACTTAACTTTATATTGTATTTTTGCTCTTCATTCGTTATACGATTTGCCTCTAGTTGTGCCAACCAGATAATTGTGTCTTCAGTCCATGGAGGAGATGGTAATATATTTACTGAAGCTTGTGTATAACTCCTATCGAAATAGGACACCTCGAATTCTTTCAAATTCTGCTCCATCTATGTATTTAAAAATTTTTCTGAAAGAGAAAAAAAATTTATGTTATGTTATTAAGCTTTCAACAGTTCTAAATATTATTTCTATATTGCTAGAAAGTGCAATTAAAATGTTTCTATACTTTCTTTCTTCAGCGTTTTTTCCTTTCAACCTTTAATGTCAAATATTTCTGTTATTAAAATTTATAATGGTATTCTGTCACGTCGATATATTATGGCTCTTTGTATAAGATGGCATTGAACAGAAATGAACTATTTACAATCTGTAGTGTTTCTATTTCAATGAATTTCTTTTACAGCGACTGACAGCTCCGGGAATGTAAAGCAATTACTAATTGTTACTGTCATGTATTGAGCAAAAAAGTAAGTAAATAAATAAGATAATTTTTAAAAGCCACCAGTATCTATTCAGCACTTCACTTAATAGTGGGTAGATTCCCTTATATAGAAACAGAATGTTTCTGATATACTGAAATTTGAAGACAGTAACCAAGAACGAGTGTCACAAACCTATGCTGACGAAGAACTAGGAGTCAGGAATACCATAGAGATTTCTTCAAATTACGCAACGTTTAGTGAATAGTTAAAATCGTTTAAAGCCTCACACCGAAGATATTGTGAAACAAGCCACGAATAGACTAATTGAATAAAATTAGTTATAAAAAATGTTTAATTAGAAGAAATGTTGACCTGTCGGGACGATACATTATAAAATGGAAAATTATGAATCTTAGTAGAACATTTATTTCTTTTGTAAAGCTTGGTCTAGATAAGTGTTCATATCTAGTATTTAATCAAGAAAGGAGGGTGAAGGAGAAGGAATGCAGATATAAAAGGTTTGTCGAGTTCTCTTGATTCCAATGAAGAATTACGATAACCTGCCTAGAATTGATGAAAATTTGCATGCAGCCATAGCTGTGCAGTAAGATGTTTGCTCCCCACCAACATGATTCCGGGTTCAGTCCCATTGCGTGACACTTTGGGCAAATGTCTTCTACTACAGTACAGGGCCGCCCAAGGTCTTGTGAGTAGATTTTGTTGACGGAAACTGAAAGAAGTCCGTCGTGCACACACACACACACACACTTTTCCAGAAAACTCTTGCCGGCTAACAGCAATCACCCCGCAAAAATGTTGTTTGGTACCAAGGAACATAACTCTTAGCCTAACTCTTGCTCGGTTCGCTCCATCATCTTTTTCCCAGCAGCCACAAACCAGATGTGTCTGTTTACCTCCAACAATAGAGAGCAGTCACCATATTTTATTCCATAACAGCTTTCTCTGAGGAGCGCAGGGTTACATAATAGGACTGTTATCAAACACTCTATTGAACTTCGATTAATATGTATATATATATATATATATATATATATATATATATATATATATATATATATGTATAAATAAATACATATAGATACAGTGTACATTTAAACATATAAGAGAGATGTCCATAATAGGACATCTAACCCGCTAGAAGGAGCAGTCAACCTCCAAACCACAATTAGGGATAATTTCGAAAGGAAATGAAAAATAAAGACATTTACCATCTATTTCCTGAACCATGGTTTCAAGCTATTTTCAGCAAAATAAAATAATTTGCTAGGCCAGCTATCATCAGAAGGAAAGCCAAGATTAACACATAAATACGAGGCAATACATAGAACATGCCTCGTGCTTATATGTTATAATTTTTCATATCTACCGCGCATGTACGGTTTTCTTATCGGCAGCAAATACAAAAAATGCCGATTTTCTTCTAGAAATTAGCCAAAAAATCATTATATCATTATTAATAAATCTCAGGGTAGCAAAAAAATTTAGAAATTCTTTTTGCTACCAGTGGTCTAGCGAGAAGAAAAAGAAACTAGTCAACAGACTATATATTATTCATATAAATACATTTTTTGGCTAATTTCTGGTTAGATGTCCTATTATGGACATCTCTCTATTGTGTTTAAATGTACACTGTATGTATTTATATGAATAATATATAGTCTATATTGACTAGTTTTTTTTCTTCTCGCTAGACCACTGGTAGCAAAAAGAATTTCTAAATTTTTTAGCTACCCTTGGATTTGTTATATATATATATATATATATATATATATATATATATATATATATATATATATATATATATATATATATATATATATACATACATACATATATATACACATATATTTATATATATATACATGTGTGTGTGCGTGCGTGCGTGCGTGTGAGCGTGTGTGTGTGTGTGTTTATCCCTAACTACTGCTTGACAACCGGTGTAGATTGATTTATGCCCTCGTAACTTAGTAGTTCATCATAAGAGACCGATAAAATAAGTATCACGCATACAAACAGCACTGGTTCGATCTTACTCAAACCTTTCTAGGCGGTGCCCCAGCACGGCTGCATTAGTTTTTCTCTTGCACCTCTGTGTCATGTTCACGATGAAGCGTTAACTATATCCCTCACCAGTTCACTATTCATTGCTCTTCTGTCCTATCTATGTTTAATGCCAGCCAGAAAGGACACTATGTAAAACTGCCATATTCTGTCAAGTAAACGACTTCAAAAATCAAGTACTTACTAGCAACTACAAGCTGTATTTCAAACCATACTAGAAAGAGAAATGTATATAATGTAGTCCACAATGCGGTATTGATGTAGAACTAGTTTTCACAATCATACGCTATCATTAACGAGAAAATGTTTCCCAAATTGCTTTACATTCCATCAGTTGTTCAACAAAGCAACATAAAAGTGTGCTCTAGTTGCATGAAAAACATGTGCCATTAAAAAACACTATACAAAAATATTACTCACAAATGAAAGCTGAAATGAATCGACCATTAAATGGTATTGCATACTGTAATGCTGTATCAGTCACCGAGCTCGCAGAACATTTCTTAAAATGTCGCATGTACGAAGGCAACAATTCATTCTGTCATAGCATTCTCAACTTTACGGGGACGGAAGGTCATCGACACAGCAACACCATTTTTTGTGATAGAAAACTTATCTGACTCTTCTCATTCGATTTAACAGTTAAAACTTTTACTATCAGTTCCACCTCTCATTCTGGTTTAGAACTTCCAGGTATCATTCAGCCTTGATCCTACAACAGACCAATCCTTTACGAAGTCTGTTTCCATACTGAAACTTTCATTCTCTCAATTATTCACCTCCACCCAACAATGGCGGCTTCACACAAAAAAATCGGCTTGAGTTCTCCAAAAAAACAACAAAAAAGTGGCTTGCAGGCTGTCAATGCTTATTCTTCCCTTTCATGGGACTGCCACATTAAGTTGGCAACATACCATCACTTTATCGTGCTGCTACTGTAAAAATCTCTCTGAGAGATTTGTACCTGTGAAATCTTGCATCCCTGCCGTAAGGCTTTATTTCCACACACGCCAGCTTAATTTAATTCGTCCTTAGTCGAAAGACACCTGTTGTTATGTCCTGTTGTTTGTATTTGTGTAACATTCTCCGTTTTTTTCCGTCCTTGTTTCCGTATACATTCGCTGCTTTCTTCCAAGGAATCTAATGCTCTTAGCTTAGTTTTTCCTTGGGGTTGACCGGATTGGAGCAATCTCGAGTATAACCAGCCGAAATTTCAAAGATAATCTGAAACTCGACTGAGGAAAGGAAACTCCGTCTTTGTTTTCTTTATATCGTCTATCTGGACCTTTTGTTGTCCCTTTTTGTTTGTATCACCTAACTGTCTGGATGTATTGTGTTCTTGTCCTATTTTGTATCTTTTATATATATATATATAGCGGCGTACGTACACTTTGGTCTCTTATATGTAAATATATATTTATCAAAATCTTGTACGACTCTATTCTTTCTTTCAATCAGCCCTTTCACGCTTATTCGTTCATTCCACACTTCGTTCTTTCGTTCCCCCTCTCTCACATTTCCCTTCCTTCTCTTCTTGCTTACTTTCCCTCCTCTTTTCACTTCACTGTGTCTCTGTCATTTTTATCTTGCCTGTCCTTAATTCTTCTGTCCCTCTGCCTCTACCTCCCTCTCTTCTCTCCCCACGTGAACGGTGTTCGGCCAAGCCTGATCTTTCTTTCTTGGTTCGGCCGTCCGTGCAACATCGTTATTCCTCCGTATGCCTGTGAAATCTTGTATCCCAGCTTAATTTAATTCGTCCTTAGTCCAAAGACACCTATTGTTATGTCCTGTTTTTTTTTTGTATTTGTGTAACAGTCTCCGTTTTTTCCCGTCCTTGTTTTCGTATACATTCGCTGCTTTCTTCCAAGGAATCTAATGCTCTTAGCTCAGTTTTCCTTGGGGTTGGCCAGATTGGAGCAATCTCAAGTATAACCAACCGAAATTGCAAAGATAATCTGGAACTCGACTTAGGAAAAAAAAAAGCTCCGAATGACCCGTCCTTGTTTTCTTTGCATCGTCTATCTGGACGTTTTGTTGTCCCTTTTTTGTATCACCTAACTGTCTGTATGTATTGCGTTCTTGCCCAATTTTTTAATTATATATATATATATATATATATATATATATATATATATATATATATATATATATATATATATACATGCATATATGGGTATAGAACGTTATCAATAGTAAACAACATGAAATATGAAAACAAATGAATTTGATATGCAAACAACGAGAGAAACAAATGGAAAACAGGACAAGAACACAAAGAACGTTTACTTGTCCTATTTTCCATTTGTTTCTCTCGTTGTTTGCGTATTGGAACATTGGAGGGACTATAATAATCAAAAACAAACCTCGGTGCTCTACCAGCATGCCAAAGAACAACATGGTGGTGTACTGGACAGAATTAACATAGAAATCCTGTCTAGACACCCCGGTGACGCATTGTTGCGACAAATACAGGAGTCGGTCCTCATAACTGAAACGCAACCAATTTTAAACACCAAATACACGTAGATGAGGGCCTTACAATTGCCCATGGTTGCATGTGATGTTCACACATATGATGCGGAATATGAACGTAAATAAATTAATTAAAAAGTCTCTATCTGATCTGATATAAACGAAATTGTTACAAACACACATATGGACGCACATACTTACATATAAGCACGAACACATAAGTGCGTGCACACATATGAGCGTGCACACATACGAGCTTGCACACACTCACATGCTCATACCAAACAGTTTCGAAACAACGCCAAAACAACGCCAGATCATATATTCAAAATAAATGGAAGTGGAGAGACAAGTTACTGAAGAGATTGCAAGAGTGCAATGAAATAATTTAACAAATAACTATATAAATTAATAAAGGACTGAACCAGTGCGTGTGTTTATTACCGGCATAATGCCTCTCCCAAGGTTTAATTGTATTTCTTTCAACACACGTATCCACATCAAGAATCTTGCACACGAAATACACATACGAAATATATATATATATATATATATATATATATATATATATATATATATATATATATAATACAAAAAATATATATGCATGTATACACACATATATGTATATACTTTCATCTACATGTGTATATAGATGCATATCAGGGTACAGGACGTTAGAACAATGAACTACAGACAACGGAACGAACACATAGGAAAACAGAAAGCCACTTGGAATTATTGTCTGTAGTTCATTGTTCTAACGTCCTGTACCCTGATATGCATCTATATACACATGTAGATGAAAGTATATACATATATGTGTGTATACATGCATATATATTTTTTGTATTATTACATCATTGAACGCACACGTCCATTTTGCAAGTAAGACTGTACTTTATATATATATATATATATATATATATATATATATATATAAACATATAGCACAATCACACATACGAGGAGGTAGCCAAAAGTAACGGGAAATGTTCTCTGTAGGACAGGCCCGTTGTAGTTCCGGCTTACGCCGCTAGAAACTACTTGATGCAACCCTGAGGCATAAGTCTGCTGACTGGCTCTGTCGAGTGGGGTCGTACTGCCGACTGGCTCTGTCGAGTGGGGTCGTACTGCCATGTGGTGCGTATTTGTTTTGCAGTGTTTCTTCCCTGTTCGTCGATTTTTGCGATGATTGAAACAAAGGAACTGCATGATTCCGTGAAATTCTGTTTTCTGCAGGGGAAAACGGCGACCGAAACAGTTGTCATGCTTCAGACAGCTTACAAAGGACGCTGCCATGAGCAAAACACAAGTTTACAAATGGCTTTCACGCTTTAGAAATTTAAGCTCTGTCGCTTGAAGACCAATCTCGTTCAGGACGACCGTCAACCTCCTGAACGAATGAAAACATCATGAAAATTCATGAACTGATCTTGGATGACCGTCACCGAACAATTGACAAACCTGTTGATGTGACTGGTGTGTCCTGGAGCCCCTGCCAACGAATATTGAGCGAGGAATTGCGAATGAAATGAGTTGTAGTAAAATTTGTGCCTCGCTTGCTCACAGAAGATCAAAAGCAGTCACGACTGAATGCATGTCGTGAAATGAGAAAACAGCTGGAAGTTGATCGGACCTTTTTTTTTTTTGAAGGTCATCACTGGTAACGAGAGCTGGTGCTACGGAATTTGCAGATATGGAAGGGTTGACGGAAAAAAAACGACGGAGGCGTTAAAAGGCATCATTTCGTAAGAGTTCCGACACTACTTTGAATACTGGAAAATGCGCCTAGACAGATGCATTGTTTCAAATGGAGAATACTTTGAAGGCGATAAAAGTGTAAACATCTAAAACTAAGTGAATAAAATAACATTGCAAAGTTCTGGTTACTTTGGGGTACTCCTCCGTAAAACCATTGCTGTGTTAAGATATAAGTGTGATAGGCTCCACTGGAAAGTAGATGAACATCTATTAATCGATCACTTAATATCAACAACAGTAAAATTGTAACAATAATACATTTAAACAAATGAAAGCAATATTGTTATGGCAATAATAATTATGACAACCCTTGAGTTGAGAACATGACATTAGACTAAAGAATTTAGGCATAAAGAAAAATTATTCCCTGGCTAAGGAACAAAATAATATTAACCGAATAATAAAAGAGTTATATTCTATACCGAATGATTTACTGTTAATTTTTATGATAAAACATGAACTTTATCGCAAAACCTATTCTTTAAAAACAGATAAAAGTTAAAGGAAGTATATTAAGTCGCCATGAGTAAAAAGCAAAACTTAACGCTTTATATTTATTACTGCGAGATTTCTTCTCCACAGAACAAAGCCCTACTTTAAATGACGTGACAGTTTACGCTTCAGAATTAGTCCATAAATTCTAACACTTATTGACCGCATCGCGTGTTTATACTTATAGGTTACTTTCTGTATATACATAAGTGTGTGTATGTGTG